>NW_020664448.1:17409227-17493675 GCF_002925995.2 Terrapene triunguis
CTCACAACCCTGGGTTTAGCAGGCCAATGCTCAAACCACTGAGCTATCCCTCCCCCCCCCGCTGTTCCTAGGTGGCTGGTACCCGATGCCCTGTGTCCCACCCCCGACTGCTCCACAGCTGGTGCCCTGAGGCCCCCTGCTCCCCACCCAGGTGCCAGCACCTTGTCCCATCCCTCACCTCACCCCAGCAGCTGGCCCATGTGCTCCTGCCTCTCCCCCAGGTGGGTGTCCCCAACAGTACCTATGAGGGCTGGAAGTCGGGGCCGTGCCACAGCCCTAATGGCTGGCCTGATATTCTGCACCATGAGAGCTGCTCCACACCTCCTCTGGATCCTGCCCTCATCTCTGCCCTCCCCAGCATGCACACAGGGGCAGAACATAGGCAAATCCTTCTCTTACCTCTAGAGTGGGGTGGAAAACATTGGGGATGTGGAAACATATCCACCCGCCCAATGTTTCCATTGTGAGGGTGGTAGCCACCTTTGCCCTGCTTCTGCCACCCCTGCCTGAATGCCTTTGTAAATCTGATCCTTAGGAACATAAGATTCATTGGAAGTCTGTGGGATTTAGTCTCCTAGGTCACTTTTGAAACTAGGACTTAAGTTCCCAAGTCACTTAGGCGCTTTTGAAAATTGTACCCATAGTCTATTTTAGGTAGTTATAAGCTGCATTGAATCTCTGTTTTCTCTCTTAGCACATTAGTAGCATACATAAGGAAGCTACTGGAAGGAAGCTACCCCCCTGGCTCCTAAAGACTAAGACAGCCATATTTCAAAATAAAGACTAAGACAATTTTTGTGGCATCATTTTTTAGAGTCATGACAGTACTTGCATGCTGAACTGTAGTGCAATTTCAGTCACACTTTATATTAAGGGTTAATAAATTAATAGCAGACTAAGGCCCAGATCTGTTCCACACCAATGAATCATCACAATGTCCAGTAGATCACAACCTCTTACGTCACCGGTTAGATGCTGCAGAGTGGGCAAAGCATGATGTCAATGCAGGCCACCTCTCTCTGCCCAGATCGGCGGGTAGTCAGCAGTCCCCAGACCACGGTGTACTCCAGGGGTCAGCCACCTTTCAGAAGTGGTGTGCTGAGTCTTCATTTATTCACTCTAATTTAAGGTTTTGTGTGCCAGTAATACATTTTAATGTTTTTAGAAGGTCTCTTTCTATAAGTCGATAATACATAACTAAACTATTGTTGTACATAAAGTAATTAAGGTTTTTAAAATGTTTAAGAAGCTTCATTTAAAATTAAATTAAAATGCAGAGCCCCCCAGACCGGTGGCCAGTGTGAGTGCCACTAAAAATCAGCTCGCGTGCCGCGTTCGGTACGCGTGCCATAGGCTGCCTACCCCTGGTGTACTCCTTGCTTTCCTGAAAACTTGTCATCCAGGAATTGCCCAGAATCCACACACTGGCAGCACACATTTCTCTGCCCTCAGCTGTCAAGGGACCTGTGCTGGCAGTTCCCAACCTCCACCCTGTGGTTACGTCCACACTGCAATAGAAGACCTGCAGTGAGACTCAGAGCCCAGGGCAATTGACTTGGGCTCACACTCCAGCCCGAGCCCAAATATCTACACAGCTATTTTTAGTCTCACAGCCCAAGCCCCACAAGCCTGAGTCAATTGACCCGGGGTTCTGAGACTCGCTGCCGTGAGTTTTTCTTTGCAGTGTAGACATACCCTGTGTCTTTGGAAACACCACATTAATCTGCCCGAGATCAGGAAGTAGCCAATTCCCCCCACCCTCCGCTCCTCCCCCATGGGCTAGGGAAATACAGGTTTTCAATCAACCAACCAACCAACCCAAGGCTTGCATCATACCTCTGGTCCTCATTTCCCAACCCCTCTCCAGCTGCAACCCTTCTCCTTGTCCCAGTATTCCCGACCCACAACCATACACACTAAGTCCTCTGGCTCTGGCTCCTCCCCACCCAACATAACAAACATTTTGGTTAGGCCAGCTGACTATTCTGATGTGTTCACAGTAAACCTCCCCATAAAATAAAAACACGTTATACCACAGAGGCAGCTTGTAGCAAGCAACATGAATTATGAAAAATGTACTGGACAGGTGTACAAAGGTTCGGATAGAAACATAGTGGCAGGCTGTTCACCAGGGTAAAATCTGACTCATTGAGACCATTTTGGCATGTATCACAGCAATAGTTGGAGCTCTAGCTCTGCGCAAAAAAACCCCCAATCACACAAACCCCTCAAGACTGAAAAACTGCTATTTTGCATGGGAGAGGGGAGGATTTATATCTCCAGATCCCAAATTTGGATCACTCTGCACTGCCACAAGCCATAGAAAATTCCAAGAAAACCTGTGCAAGCACAAGGATTTCAGAGCACTTAGGAGCGTTGTCCTGGAAACAGGAAAGATAGAATGATGTTGGAGGGCGAAGGCTCCTCTATACATCCATCGGCAGCACAGGAGGGTCTGAAAGGTGCGGAGTGGCCCGTTCATCTCGACTGCATGTGAGCACCCCATGTAGAGGACTATAACCTGAAACAATGGCTCTGAGACCTGTGACCTGCTGTATTCATCTCAGCGGGTGTTCCCAACGCCCCACCCCCAGAGTGCATCAGAACCTGTGATATGCAGGAAGCATGCCTGTTCTCAGCCGCCTGGCCAAAGGGGAAGGATTTCCCCAGATCCTGGCTCACATGGGGACAGGGAGTGGGCCTCAGACCCTCGCAAAAGGACAAGCACCCCTAAACCCAGCACTCATGAGGAGGAGTAGGGGGGTCCAACGTCCTGGCACACACACAGGGGCAGTGAGAGGGGCTCAGACCCCATAAAAGGGCAAGCCCCCTGCCCCCCCCCCCGGGCACACATGGGAGGGGAGAATGTGGTGCTGACAGGTGCTTCTGCTGTTATTCTTCCCCAGTCCCTCTGCCATTCACCCCCAATCCCAGTGTACCCCCCCCAGCCCCCACCTCTCTCCCCTACCATCCATCCCCATAACCACCCCTTCCCTCACTGCAGCCCCAAACCCCTCTCACCCATCCCCCACCCCCTTATACTCCTCCCAAGAAGCATTCACATCTAATCCCCCCCTCCCCAAATACTCGGATTACATTTCCCTCAAAATGAAATTGCTACCCATGACTCAAGTTGTAGCAACCTTCCACCACTCAGTCCAAAAACTTCTTTTGTCTTAGGTGGGGGCTTGTGATTAACTTATCCTTAGTTATGTTAATTGAAGAGTGAGTTCACAGCCATCAATCTCAATGAGGTCTGTGATTCATCCAGTCATTAGTACTGCTCAATTTAACAGTACAAGGCAGCAAAAGGAAACTTTTTTTGTGGGAGGCTGTAATTTGGGAGGGCCTTGGTCAAATGATCCCAAATTTGGTCAACTAATGCTATCCTATCCCCCCATGAGGTGCACTAAATTTCAAAGCAATCCGAGTAACCATTCAGATTTTATAGCACACAAAAGTTGAGCTTTAAAGCACATAAAATTGTAGGAAGGAATGGAAACCCTCTAGCTGGTTGTTTGTATTAGCACGTGTGCACTGTAAAAAGATGTACTTTTCTTAAATATTGTTCTTAATTTAGGTCCCCCAAAGATTTAGTGGGTGTCATACCCTACCTTGGGTAACCCTCAACAGATTGAGACATAAATAGTTTGATCTCTACCTCTGTGCATAAGACCCCAAAGCAAACAAACAAACAAACAAAGAACGGAAGATTTTTGTAAAATGGCTGTTTGTTTCAGGAATTAGATCTCTACAACCCCTGGCTCAAATTACCCCAAATTTGGGTCACCTACTCTACCCTGCACCTTCCTATGGCACGCCAAATTTCAAAGAAAACCAACTAAACATGTTGATTTTAGAGGAATTATAAAGGCTGACCTTTAAACAGTTAAGGTTGTGACACAACCTTAACTATAGTGGTGCTACCACACCACGATACTTATGTCCAAGTGGCCCAGGGAAAGAAGCAGCAAGGCAAACGTATACCCATACATTCTGCTAATTCTCTACCGTCCTCTGCCATGGACTTCCTGTGTCACTCTGGGCAGGTCACTTAGGCTCTTTGGGCCTGTAAAATGGGAATAATGCATTTCCCTACCTCCCCGGGGTGCTGTGAGAATAACTACATTAAAGATTGTGAACGCTTTGAAATCTGATGAAAAGCACTACAGAAGAAATAGGCATCATTCTTATTTTGTGGAGATTCACACTCTGGTAGTATTGCTGTAGCAAAGGGATAGGGTTTAACTATACTGTAGCACAGCGGTTCTCAAACTTTAGCAACCCAAGGACCCCCATTTTGATTTAAAAATTTTTGCGAACCCCGGAGCCCCGCTCAGTCCCAGGCCCTGCCCCCACTCCACCCCTTCCCCCAAGACCCCAATCCCGCCCCACTTCTTCCCACCCCTGCCCCTCCTCTTCCCCGCCTCTTTGCTCCCCCTCCCCCAAGTGCACCCCATCCCTGCTTCTCCCCCTCCTTCCCAGCGCCTCCTGCGCTGAACAGCTGTTCCCCGGCGTGCAGGAGGCACAGGGAGGGAGGGGGAGAAGCGAGGGAAGGAGAGAGAGGAGTTGATCAGCAGGGCTGGCGGACCCCCTGGAGTATCCGTGGACCCCCTGGAGTATCCTCAGAGCCCAGTTTGAGAAATGCTTCTGTAGCACAATGAACCATGTGTTCCTCCAGCGCAGCTCTCGCTATGTACACTCCTGAATTTGATTTGATAGATACTATCTTGAAAAATGACTTCAAGCCAGATTATGTTCCCCAATGTGACAAGCCTGTAGGAGGGCCAGAGCTTAATGGAAAACCTGGCTCATTCCCACTCACACCAGTTCCAAGAAATCATCTCATCGGAGGAGTGGGGTTAGCCATACTGGGGAAGGGACACGGCTGACTATCTGCATGGGAACTGTGTGTCTCTGGTAGCAGGGTGCAGTGCATGGTGCTTGGGGGAGGAAGGGTGGAGCAGTATAGATAGGATACTTCAGGCACTTGCATTCCCAGCCTCTCGGCAGCAGGTTGGCTGGCAGCAAGGACTCCCCTGGCTGCTAAAGACTAAGGTAGCCATATTTCAAAATAAAGACCAGGCCATTTTTGTGGCATCATTTTTTAGAGTCATGACAGAACTTACATGCTAAACTGTAGTGCAATTTCAGTCACACTTTATATTAAGGGTTAATAAATTAATAGATGTTACAAGCATGTTACAGACATGAGTAATGTGCTTCTGTGACAGCCATCACCTTGGCCAACATACTGGTGACCTCCAGAGCGAAAAGCATGAGCTAAAAAGCCAAGACCCTAGAATGCAGCGTCACATCCTCTGTGTATTAGGCACAAAGGGGGAACCTATAATGCCTGCTCACCAATGGGTTACATATTAACAACTTCTTCTACTGTTATATTTATAACCATTGATAACTCTTCAGTAGAAAGCAACAAAGAGTTCTGTGGCACCTTATAGACTAACCGATGTATTAGAGCATAAGCTTTCTGTTCGTCTATAAGGTGCCACAGGACTCTTTGTTGCTTTTTACAGATCCAGACTAACACGGCTACCCCTCTGATACTTCTTCAGTAGAAGGTGTTCTCAGATGGTTATAAGCAACCTACTGGCCTGTTGGGCTGTATTAGACTGATTATTAAAAATCTTTTAATCATGTATTAACTCTTATGATTTACTTATAAATGTATCCTTAATATAAAGAGTGATCATAATGTCTATTGTTTGGCTGTCCTACAGGTTTGCTCCCACCTTACCAGTTACAGCCCTTTGAAATCCATAGTGCCCTTTCTGTCATGAGTATTCACTGAGCGACTTATATGGCAGGAGATGCAACTGCTCTTCCTTTCTGAGCCATCCATTTCTTGCTCCTTTCACCCCTTAGGCCTGGTCTACACTGGGGGGGGGGGGGAGAGGAATCGATCGAAGTTATGCAACTTCAGCTACGTAAATAACGTAGCTGAAGTCGACGTACTTAGACCTACTCACCACAGTGTCTTCACTGCAGTGAGTCGACTGCTGCTGCTCCCCCGTCGACTCTGCCTGTGCCTCTCGAAGCGGTGGAGTACAGGAGTTGACGGGAGAGCACTCAGGGGTCGATTTATCGCGACTAGACTAGACACGATAAATCGATCCCCGCTAGATCAATCACTGCCCACTGATCCAGCGGGTAGTGTAGACATACCCTTAGCCTGCCTTTCCTTCATGAGTGCTTGGACATGCTCACCTGAGCTCCAGGTGCTGTGTTATTGGATATGGCACTATGTTTCTGCAGGCAAGAAAGTATCAATGTGTGAACCTGAAGTGACCTTAGTTCCTAAAAGCTTATGGAATGAAATGGAAGGCCCAAGCAGGCTCATCTAATTAAATAATACATGCTGTTTTGCTTATGGCAAAGAGGAAAGGAGCTCAGATGGACAGAAAAATAAAGTCTGAGAAAATATCGTGGATATGGGTTTCCAAACTATTCCTAAATCCTTAGATCCACTTATTTCTACAAAGAGCCTCGCTCTCCCCTTCCTCTCTCCCCCACCCCGCAGCAAGTACTTCTTCATAATGATAAATAGTGTATTGCTTTCCCCAAAAACCAATATGGAACTATTGTCTGCGGGGTGTATTTGTAAGAAAAACAGCAAGTGTGTTAGAAAACTGCTTTGATCACCTGACAGAAGAAATAAGAAACCTTCTCTCATATTTCCAGCTTCATAAGAAGTCCACAATAGGATTTTTAGGCTGATACTTGCAAAGTTCAAAACACAGGCTTTGGCCAAATGCTGGGTATTGTCATCACTGTCTGATGCAGAGGTCACAGCGGCGAGCCAGATTACATTACACATTACAACGGCATAGTTCAAACTTAATCTAATTAGTGGGTAGCAAATATTGATTCCTTCCTGCTTTTAAAATTCCAGCTTGGAAACAGCTACGGGTAAATGTTTCACTAAAAATCATATTTAGGATTCAATTTGGGCCTTATTCTTCAGTGTTCAATGGGTGAAACTTCCACTGAATCCCTTACGTGTATGGGGGCCTTAAATTCCATTTCATGTGGACAGAAGGAGATCTGATGTAAATAAAACTCCCAACTCCCCATTTTTAATAGAGATTTTCCAGTGGCCTCTAACCCCCAAACAAAAGCAACCCACATTAGTGACTATAGGTAATCCAAATATTTTTTCACATCTTTGAATTCTGTAGTGAGTGCTAGGGATTATAGAAAGATCATAGAGTAGCACCTCAGTGTAAATGCTATTATGCATCCTATAAAGTGCCAGGAGAGTCAAATATAGTTTGCTCTGAAGGGTCTGAATATTGCTGGAGATAGGTCTGGCCTGAAAAATTCAGCTCACAATCCAGACTCTTCCAGTACTTGAAGGTATTCAGAACCATGTTTTGGTTCATCTCATAATAGACTGGGGCAGCTGTGACATTCAGTTTTGGACGAGGATCTGAATTTTTCTAAAGTTCAGGGCTGTTTGGATCAGGTTGGTTCAGGCTCTCCACTGATTAATACAAAGCCCCTCTATAATTTAGAATAACAGATAAAAATTACAAATGAGTGAGAATTGTAATGATGATTCTTGTAACAATGTGTTCATCTTATGGACTACTTTCTGTTTAGCACATAATCACAGTTGATTAATATGAGTCAGCAGCAGTAAGGGTTCTTCTGGCAGCTGGAGAAGTGCCATTCTCCTGAGGAGTATCTCTTTGGGACTCTAACACTATTTGCAGAGGTTTAATACAGTGGTGCATTCTAAGGCAACTACAGGATATCCAGAACAGCAGAGTGGGATGGCTGGAGCTAATCTCTTGTTCTCATTCCATTTCCCTTAAACCCAGAAGTCTAACTTGTGATATTTCATTTCCATTTCACAACTGCATACTCCAGTTGCAAAATAACTGGTGGCAGTGATAAGCGAGGGAGTCCTCTTAATCTGTTTTACAACCCTACCATAAACCTATAGGCTGTCTCTAGTTTTCATATGCACCCATCACCCTGGAATCTAAGGAGCAAGGAAAATTAAGGAGCAAAAACCCAAATGATGAAAATTTCCAGTTGTGTCCTAACCAGTAGACAGAAGACAAGACTCCTGGATTCTGTTCTTAGATTGTAAACTCTTTGGGGCACAAACCATCTTTTTGTCTATGTTTGTACAGCTCCTAACACAATGGAGTCCTGGTCCATGACTAGGGCTCCTAGATGTTTCCATAATACAAATAATATAATAAGCTATTCCACTGACTTTCTACAGGACCTTGGGTGAGTTACTTAGTTGACTCATCTGAAAATCTGGTGTTTTGATGGAATAACTGCCTCAGAGGTGCTGCAAGGCTAACTTACATGTTTACAAAGCGCCATGGGAGCCCCCAGTGAAAGTTGCTATATTCTTAGTATTCTGTGACCCTTTAGGCATCAAGTCAGGAAAACCAAGGCCAATCCAGCAAACATTGGTAAAAGCAACTATCATTTCAATTTACAGCTGGGATCAATTAGATTTTAATCTAACAAGTATGTGCAGTAATTAACAACAATACTTGGCACTTTTATAACATCTTCCATCAGACAGTTTTAAAGCACCTTTAAAATGTTAATGACCAATCAGTACCTATGCAACAGGGAAGGGATGTTACAGCTTCTCAGCTGAATGAGTTTTGTTAGACACCTGCACAAGAAAGAAAAAGGCAAAGCAGCACCATGTGGGTTGTGTTACTGAATTATCAGCCTGCAATTGACCAATTTTCTACCTATGAACACAAGAAATATAATTATTTTTAGGTCACATGAATGAGAAACTATTATGTTCACAGCTACTGTATATCCCAGGTGTGAAGACAACAGATACAAGTTTAAATATTAAATGCAGAAATTCAGGTCTCAGTAACATTGAAATTGTGACTCAAAGCCAAGAAATTCAAAGACATTGGCTAACACCCACACAGTTGCAGGAAAAGACAAGTTTCATCCCCAAGTGAATTTTTTCACCAAATTATAAGTCCCTAAACTTGGCTTTTAAATGTTACTTGCCAACACAACCTTTAATCACAAAGTTGTAATTGTAGTACATAATATTAATACTAAACTAAATGTTTCCAAAGTTCTGAACTTCCCAGGGCTTCTATAGATCCCTGCATTCAAGTTTGGTAAAATACCCAGGAAAGAATAATTTACCTTGGAGGGTGGACCTAAATACCTCCAAGGATCTAGGCCAGGGGTCAGCAACCTCTGGCACGCGGCTTGCCAGGGTAAGTACCCTGGCGGGCCAGGCCAGTTTGTTTACCTGCCACGTCGGCAGGTTCGGCCGATCGTGGCTCTCACTGGCCGCGGTTCGCCGTCCCAGGCCAATGGGAGCGGCGGGAAGCTGTGGCCAGCACATCCCTCGCCCGCGCCGCTTCCATTGGCCTGGGACGGCGAACTGCGGCCAGTGGGAGCCGCGATCGGCCGAACCTGCTGACGCGGCAGGTAAACAAACTGGCCTAGCCCACCAGGGTGCTAACCCTGGCGAGCCGCGTGCCAGAGGTTGCTGACCCCTGATCTAGGCTGTGGTGACTAGGGACAATATGCAGAGCTGTAGGTCTACCTGAAATAATGAATCAAATGTTCTGGTCAAATGCACAATAAGACTTGGCTCTGATAACATGCGATCAAATACTTGATCCATCTTCACCATGCTGTCAGTTAATATGAAAAGGGATGTTGTTTAGTCATTAGAGCAAAGAACTTGTAACAAGACTTGTGGGACCTTATTCTCAGACAGAGTAACAGAGTGGAAAATTAGGCCCCTGGATTTTATTCCTGGTGCAGAAAATGTTTATAAAGTGCTCTGAGATCCTTGGATGAAAGGTGCTAAGTGCCTAAACGTTAAAGACACCTGCCTATTCTAATAAAAAGATTAGAGATTTCCAAAGTCAATGAGGTTGTCAGGCTGAGATGCTGCTTCTTTACACTACAGACGAATTGGTGGGGTTCCAAATCCTGCACTGTTACACTGATGCCAGGGCCGGCTCCAGGCACCAGCTGAGCAAGCTGGTGCTTGGGGCGGCAGATTGTTGGAGGCGGCATTCTGCCCCATCCTAGGGTGGCACGGCCGCTTTTTTGTTTGTTTTGTTCCGGCCGGAGCACCCTGCAGGGCAGTCCTCTTCCTTCCCTCCCCGCCGACCAGAGCGGAGCCCTCGCGGCAGGCGGCAGGAGGCGGCGCAGCGGGAGGGGCCGTGTGGCAGCGCCCCTGCTGTAGCCCTGGCCGCCCCCTTCTCTCTCTCTCCCGCCCGCTCCCTCCCCCTCTCCCCCCCAGCCGGTCCCCCTGCACCCGCGCTCCGGCCGCGCCGCAGGTTGTTGTTGTTATTGTTGTTTTTTTGCTTGGGGCGGCCAAAAAGCCAGAGCCGGCCCTGACTGATGCCGTACCACTAACCTCAATAGGGTTGCATGGACGTGTCATAAAAGAGGGCAAAATGTGGCCTGGTAGGGCCTGATTTTCTGAGGTGCTGAGTACCCCACAGCTCCCACTGACTTCATCTGGGATTCGAGTTGCTCAGCCCTTCTCAAAGTCAGACCCCTAATCTCATCTTTCATTGCAATACATGGTCTGTCACTCCATGGTCATCAGAAAATGAGGGGGGTACTGACAAAGGGAACTAAGATTTGACTCTTTCATTGTACCTTGTTCGGAAAAGGTTTAAAGCTAAAGTAAAACTTTTCTGAAGCACCATGAGGTTCACTGACAATGGTGGGAGCTGCAGGTCTCAAAAGTTGATTCCTGTTGATTATGTTCATTATAACAACACATGGAGAGCTATGGCAGCACGGACTGAATAGTCACCGGAACAAAATTGTTTATGAAGCGTTGGTCGTCAGAAAGATCTGAGTGTCAGGCAAGAGCTTCACACCCCCATCATAAAATGCCCTACATCTTTTCTACCCATAATTAGACAACATAGGCATTGTGGATTTGGGAGGCTGGAGGGAAATGGGTGAATTAATGTGCATAAGGCACCTGGTTGTGTACAGAGGGAGTGGGCAAAGGAAACAATTCCAATATGAAAAACTTTTTGGAAGGGAGTCAAATAAAGAAAACTCATGAGCCAGCACTTTGTTCTGATGATCTTGAAACAGCAGCAAAAGCACAAGGCTAGTTTGCATATGTGTTGCCAACAAGAAGTCAAGAAAGAAACAAAGTTGGCAATGAATCAAGTTATTGTATTGACAGTAACAGAGGAAAGTCCCTTGGAACTCGGCCACGGCCTCACATCCTACCATGGGAGCAGACAACATTCTGGTTCAAAGATTGTGCCAGCACCAATGGCTTCAATACACCTGGCTCCAAGCTTGTGGAATTCCCTTCTTTGCACACCAGCATTCTCAGACCTGGCTTACAACGGGCCTTTACTCTAGTTATTTTCTGAATCTTTGTTGCACGGTGGAACAATGTGGAGAGTGGAAAATAGTTTTCAAAACGGGGGGAAATGTTGAGAAATTTGGCACACACCGTCACTTACATCCCTCCACCTCTACATTCAAGGACTATATGGCATTACACACAAGAGACCAGAGGGACAGTGTGGGCATGATAAGGGGTCTGATGCTGCAGTCCTGACCCAGCCAAAACCCTCCTTGACTGCTGTGAGATTTTTGCCTTACGAACAGAGCTGCAGGGTCACACCTTCGATAAAACTGACTTACCCTAAAGAAGGCTATTAAAAAGTGACTACTGTATTACAAAATACGATGGCCAATACAATAACAGCACAGAAACCCCCTATTCCATAACTGCTACCAAGCCAGAGTGTATCACTGAGTCAGGGGCGATAGATTCTGCCTAAAAGTGTGGGACCCACAAGGCCCTGCCCCCTTTGTGGCCCCACCCCGCCTCATCTCTGCTCCCTGAGGCCCCACCCCCTCCAAGCCAGAAGTCAGAGATGGGCCTGGGAGTCCAAGCCCCTCCACCTGCCTGGGATGGAGGGGGGGGGTCCAAAATCAGCCCCTGGCCCATCCCCCCATCCCCTGGGCCCCCCGCCCAGGGCAGGTGGAGGGTCCGCAGCTCCCCACAGCTGCCCAGGCTCCCCAGCTGGGCTTCACTTCTGGCCTGGCTGGGGGGCGGGGCCTTGGGGAGAAGAGGAGGAGAAGGGGACTGGGCCCCTGGTGAAAAGTGGGTGGGCCAGGCCAGTCCACTTTCAAAAATTGGGAGGGTCATGGCCCCTTGGCCCCCTGTGGTGGTGCCCCTGCACTGAGTACATCTACACTACTGCCTATATGTCAGAATCCTGACAAGGGCAGTCAGGACCAAGGGTCAGAGCAGGGTCAAACCAGAGGCTGAGAGTAGCAGAGGAGTTTGTAATCAAGTTCCACGCCAGGATTGATACCAAGGATCAGAGTCTATTTCAGGGTCTGGAGGTGAGGTCAAAGACAGTAGAACAAGAACAAGGAGCAGGAATGTCAGCTATAGAAGCTCCACACTGTTGCCTGGATACTTCCTGGAAACCTCCTTGGGTGTATATAGGGTTTATATAGGGTGGGAGAGTTAATCAGGAGCCATGAGGCTGCTGCCTGTCAGACCCCTTGAGGCGGCACTTCCCATGGTCTGTGTAGTGGTGCACAAGCTGGTTATAGCTGCTGTGGGGTGGCAGAATGGAGATTTGCAGGCCGGGGTCTGAGACCTTCTGGGTTTGAGACCAGTGTAAGTACTGGTCATATGTCCATGCCTGTGGTTGTGCCATCACCCCACTATTGTCCACACCTAAACTCCAGAAGCATAGGTCATAGGGCAAGTAAACTAGCATGTCTGAGGGTTGTGGGTAAGTACATGCTTCATCTGTGGCACAGCCCCATACCTGTGCCAGTTTTTGGTGTGAATGGGATATGTGACAGTCTGTACACCTATGTTCACCCCTTTTTCAAGACTATATACAATTTGTGCATAATTTGCTGATCATTATTGTCCTGGTAAAATATGTGTGGCAACATTGTACGTAAAGTTATAAAATTCTACTGTATAACATTACTGAGATATGTTCCAAGTTTACAAAAACAGCCACAAACCAGTTCCTCTGAGACAAAGGGCAAACTGACTCCTTAGCCTGGTGTCAATGAAATCAAATGGACATTCACCTGGTTAAAGCAGCCGTTCTTTGACAGAAAAAAAGTGTGAGTGAGAAATTTACATCTTGACAAAGAAACAGCTGGAGGTTCCCATCCCCACAGACTTTCTGTCTCCTGAACCCCAGCTGGAGATCATTCTCAAAGAAGAGTAAAAAGTGTAAGAGTGGGGAACAGACACCCCAAGTTATTCTTCCCTTTCTCTATCCACAGCAGCCACAACACTTAAATAAATAATGGAGATATCCTATCTCCTAGAACTGGAAGGGACCTTGAAGGTCATCGAGTTCAGCCCCCTACCTTCACTAGCAGGACCAAGTACTGATTTTTGCCCTAGATCCCTAAGTGGCCCCATCAAGGATTGAACTCACAACCCTGGGTTTAGCAGGCCAATGCTCAAAGAAAGAGCTTTGGACTGAGGGAGGGATCCTGTCTGGAATCAGGATCCTTTATTGGAATTCAACCAGTAAGACTGCTGAAGCAGTGGTGAGAGAGACATTTGCTTGAATTCACTTAGCTTGTTGAGAGTTAGATATTAGTTGCATTTTACTTTTATTTTCTTGTAACCAATTCTGACTTTTATGCCTCATTACTTGTAACCTCTTAAAATCTATCTTTCCGCAGTTAATAAACTTGTTTTATTGTTTTAGCTAAACCAGGGCTTGGATTAAAGTGTTTGGGAAACTCCATTTGAGATAACAGGATTTGTGCATATAATTTCTATTAATAAAATGATGGACTTTATATGAGCTTGTGTTGCCCAGGATTGGGCTGGGCAGTACAAGATGCACATTTCTGGGGGAAAGTCTGGGACTGGGAATTTGCTGGTCTTTCTCTGCAGTGTAATTCAAGAGTGGCTGGCAGTATAGCTCAGACAGTATAGCTGTAATTTACATGCTGGAGGCAGTGTGTGAGCAGACCAGGAGTGGTTGCTCTCACAGCAAAGCAGTGTAAAAGGCATCTCAGGTTGGAGAACTGCGAGGGAGGACACACAGCTGTTCATCGATCCAGAGTGTACCCTGGGTAATGTCACAGTGTAAGGGGCATGTACGGGGTCTCAAATTTCAATAGTCCTTTCCTACAATTTCCTGACCCCTACCCAATCTATACAGGTCCCTGTTTTCACTGTACAGGAAGACAAATTACTCCAACAGTCATTCCAGGAGGGCTCATCATACATGTTCTTTCTAGGAGGAGCTTGACGGGGTGATGTCAAGGGCTCGCAGTACAGAATCTCAAGTGGCTCACAACCCACTCATCAACCCCACCAGGCTTCATTGTCCAATGGGATGCTGATGAGGGCCAGGGCAAGGAGAAAACAGAGAAATGCACAGCTAGCACTGCTGACAATGAAGGGTTAAACTGCATACCCCTGAGCAAATCTTCATAAGGCTGGGTAAGAAACTGAGTGCTCCCGATATCAGAGGTTTGTAAACAAGTGTGAAAAGTGAAGATAAAAGCATTGCACAATGTGCCACCTTCCACAACACAGACACAACCTTAAGGTTGCCCTGTTATAATTGTCTTTGATGTGTGCAGTGTCACAGGAACGAACAGCTAATGACCTTTAGCTACAGGGGACCAAAAGCCAACTCAGGACAGAAGCACTCCCCTTTACTCTCACAAACATTATGGCGTGTGCAGCAGGTGACAATTATACGAAGAGCATTTGCCACATCCAGACAAGTACATAGGCAGCGCCAACGAGATTTCAGTCTACCAAACACACACTCTACAACCATTCTGCAGCTACTGAGCTTGTAATGAATTCCCTTTTTTCCAGAGAGACTGATGTCAGGGTATGGTTTCATGAGCCCAGTTAGGAGCAGGTATGCAGGGTCCACCAAAATAACAGTTGGCACAGACATACCATGCAGAACAATTTCATTTCTGGGGAATAAAGTCCCTTCTTTCCCTTTCAAGTACAATCCTGATCTCCTCAGTGCTTTGGTGTCATGAACTTTTTCAGTGTTTCCCACAATGATATTCATGAATCTGTGGTCCACTAAGCCTTTCAGAACAAGTGAATAGTAACAGTTTGGGTTCACATACTCACTCACCCCTTGTAGTGAGCAAAGTATTGGGATATGGATGCCATCGATGACCCCTGCACAGTTCAGAAACCCCATCCTCTCAAATCCAGCTATTGTTTCTTACTGCAACCACCCGCAGGTAAATCACAGTGTTAACTGCCTCACAAATCTGCACAACTATGAACCCGACAGTGGATTCTCCAACCCCAAAGTGGTTTGCAATGGACCTACAGTTGTCTGGTATTTCCAGCTTCCACAGGGCAATAGCCACCTGCTTCCGCACCGGCGTGTGGCTTCCCTGAATCACATGTCCTGGCAGTGGAGGTTTGGTGCAAGCGCCTCACACAGCTTCATGAAGGTCTGTGTCTTCATTCAGAAGTTCTGAAGCCCCTGTTCTTCATCCAAAGTTTCCAGAATGATGTGATCCCACCACACCGTGCTGGTTCTCCTGCACCAGAAGTGATGGTCTACCCAATAACGGCATTCACCATAACTGTACCATGTGAGCTAAATAAATTGTCATTGACACTCAAGGTCAGCCATCTCTGACATGTCAAAAACTTCTGCCCAAATTCCATTCAGCATGCCATCAATGGTCTACTCCACTGCCTAAAAATGTGTCCTGCAATAGGGAGCAGGAGCAGGAGCAGAACCAGATCATCATCTCATTGCTCCATGTCTTCAACTCAGTGTGGCCGGGAATAACAGTGAGGGGTGACTTGATCAGGAACTGTCATCAGCAAATGTGTGAAGGTGGGGGACAGTACCAACAAGACACAGCAAAGCAGTTCACAGACACACAGAATCCTGGGATGCTGTCCCTGAAATGGTAGCTCTAACATTGCGTAATAACAGTGGCAGTGTGCACACGAGTATATGCATGTACACAGCATTATACCTGTGTCCAGTCCAGCATAATGTCAACACTCAGCGTTGGTATGGGGAGTATGTGCAGGCATGTGTATGATTCAGTACTCAAGCATGCTCACCAGTGTAGACAAAGCCTTTGTGTACAGCCCAGAAAAGGAAGTTAGTTGACCCCTTTGCAAAATACACTCTCCATTTAAGCAGAATGTCCATTTTTTTTTTTTTTTGGAGAACAACCTATCTTTGTTTAAAACTTTTCTTTATCCTTCTCCCAAGGAGGCAGGGCCTGTTGGAGTAGGGGTCATGGGCCTTTCACTCAACCTTTTATTCCAAATGCTATTTTTTTCAATTTAAATTCACTCCCGCTCCTCCCTATGCACAATCATTTTGTGTAGCACAACAAAAGGGGCCAGACAACCTCCTCTGAGAGCACTTTTTTATTTTACTGCCATCCCGGATAACTTTTCACTTTGTTAACTTCTTTTCTCCATCCAGGAAAAATGAAGGATTCATAGCTTTGGTGGCTGTTCTCTATACTACATACACCGATCCTCTTTTGAATGCTTCTATGAATTGTGTTAGATGAATACACAACGGGTACAACCTTCAAGGGAGTGAAGTCAGTGGGTAAATTTTTCAAAAATGCCTTAGTAACCTAGGATTTTAAGGCCCATTTTCAAAAGTGACTTAGGACCTGATTTTTAAAGGTATTTAGACACCTAAAGATGGGATTTTCAAATGGGAGTTAGGTACCTAGGCACTTCTGACAATTCCAATAGGCATATATCTGCATAATTAAGTGCTTAAATACCTTTAAAAATCTGACCCTTAGGAGCTTAAGTGGCCAACTTCCATTCTCAGATGCATGCATTCTGAATGCATAACATTGAAGTTAATGGGGACCTTACACATGCATCCAAAATCCCTTAAGGTCGTTGTGAAAAAAAGTGGAAATTCATTGTTATTTTTCACAAAGTGTCATTTAAAACTTTTGACTTCCGAATAATGGTGAGCCAGGAAGCCAGCCTAAATGTTCCTTGTTCAGGGCTTTTTTCACGGGCTGCAAATAGATAGCTTTTTATAATGCACTCAAAGAAAAAAATGAATTGAGGGGCTCTGCTACACATGCAGTGAGGGGAATGTTCCACTGCTCTACAGCCAAAATGCTTCTGAAATAAATGTAGTCAAACTTTACTAATTCTGGGTCACTGAGAACGAAAATGATGCTTAAAATTGTTGATTGGCTCTAGTTTTCAAGATATGCTATTGGGTCAGTATATACGACCCTTGACTTGGGAATGGCGGAGGATAAGTGAGTTATAAAGGGAAGGGATCTCAATTTAAACCAGAAATGACTAAAATACATCTTTGACTGGATGTATGAATAAATCTATGACTGGGTTTGGACAGTACTTGCTTTTTAGGCAAAACAATGAATGATGCAATCTGAAGCTGGTATTGCATCATACATGATATGAATTGCATCATGTTATTCCTAGAAGTCATGGATGATGCAATCATAACGAAGCTTACATCACTCTGCTGAACAAATTGCCCTATATCAGCTCTAGAAATCATACAGTGTCGTGCTCTCTTATTTGTCAGTGTTTGATTTTGCAAAGGGACACATTTCTGTTTAGCCAAAGTGAGCAGAGATGCCTCGTACTTGTGTGAACAGTGCAGATAACCTCTGCTATGTTTGTGGTGAAGTGACTTTTGCATCACAAAAGCGCAGTATAACCACTATGGTTAAGAAAGCCTATCACCTTTATTTTGGCTGCAAAGTTGGAGATCAGGAGAAGAGGTGGGCCCCACACATATGCTGCAACACTTGTGCAACAAATCTTCGCCTGTGGTTGAACAGGAAAAGGAAATCTATGCCTTTTGCAGTGCCAATGATTTGGAGAGAGCCAACAGATCATACCAGCAATTGTTACTTCTGCATGGTGCCTCCAGTTGGGAAAGGTGTGTCAAAGAAGAAAAAGTGGACTGTGCATTATCCAAACATTCCATCGGCTATACGCCCAGTAACCCACGGAGAAGGACTGCCGGTTCCTGATGCACCAGAATCATTCTCACTTGAGTCAGACGAGGAAGAGGAAGAGGATGAAACGAACCATCAGTGTCACAGGACCCACATTTTCTCCCATCCTCTTCCTCTGAACCACACCTCATAACACAAGGTGAACTGAATGACCTTGTCAGGGATTTGGAACTACCCAAGAGTAAGGCAGAGCTGTTGGGCTCCAGACTACAGCAGTGGAATCTCCTGGCAGGTGATGTTAGGGTTTCCGTGTTCCGTGACCGTCAAAAGGATCTTGTCCCATTCTTCTTCATGGAAGGTGATCTTGTAGCCTGCAACAACATCGATGGTGTGATGGCAGCCCTCAACATCGTTCACGATCCAGATGAGTGGAGACTGTTCATTGATTCATCGAAGACGAGTCTTAAAGCTGTTTTACTGCATAATGGCAATGTTTTGCCATCAATTCCAGTTGGTCATGCAGTCCATATGAAGGAAACCTATGACAACATGAAACAACTTTTGAGGTGCATAAACTATGACCAACATCAGTGGCAGCTTTGTGGCGATTTGAAGGTTGTTGCTCTCTTGCTTGGTCTGCAGACTGGATACACAAAGTACTGCTGTTTTCTCTGTGAATGGGATAGTCGTGCAAGAGATTCCCACTACATCAAGAAAGATTGGCCACTCCGACAGTCATTGGAGCCTGGGAGGAAAAGTGTTCAGCATCCACCACTTGTCGAATCAAGGAAGATTTTGTTACCACCCTTACACATCAAGCTGGGTCTGATGAAGAACTTTGTCAAGGCCATTGACAAAACACAAGCAGCTTTCAAGTACCTCCGTGGAAAATTTCCAAGGTTAAGTGAAGCTAAGATAAAGGAAGGTGTCTTTGTTGGTCTTCAGATTCGTGAACTTCTTCGAGATGATGCATTTGACCATGCACTGCGTGGCAAGGAAAAGACGGCATGGAAAGCCTTCCAGTTATAAGCAATAAATTTTCTCGGAAACAACAAGGCAGACAACTACAGGTTGTTGGTGGAAAACCTCCTCAAGGCATACAAAAGCCTTGGTTGCAACATGTCACTAAAGATACAGTTTTTGCACATCTCATTTTTTCCACCGAACTGCGGAGCAGTGAGCGACGAGCATGGCAAGCGATTTCACCAGGACGTTGCAACAATGGAGAAACGCTATCAGGGCAAATGGAGCCCATCAATGCTTGCAGACTATTGCTGGACAGTGACAAGAGATGCTCCATTTAATGAATACAAGAGACAAGCCAAGAAGCACCGAGTAGACACTGAATAGGACTAAACTATATACATAATAGTTTTTTGCCTTTTGTTTCATAATAAATTTTATTTATATAACCCTTTTGCTGATTTTTAAAGTGTTACATAAACAGGACAGGTGAAATATTATCATGTAAAGCAACCATAAACACATGAAAAGACCTAGGTTTACAATTTATGATTAAAACTCTACTATCTACACAATATACATAGACATAAAATGTCAAAACTTAAATATCTTAGAAACAGTAGCCAATCAGTTGTTTTAATTGTCATATTTGAATTCAGCACATCAAAATACATAATAAATAGCACATTTTATCTCTGAAGCAGACGACTTCTCAAAAATTGTAGACCAGTGTTCTCCACTGTCATATGAATTCTCTCCTTTAAGATTAATAATATGGTTTTTTTTATTTATAGAGCACCCTTGCCAGAAGGCCTCTGGTGCCTGACAAAGTGGAATAAAAAATGTCATGATAGCAAATGTCACATGGCCCAATAAACTGAGTGGGGAAGGGACAAAAATTCTCAACAACCCTCACCTCTCCACAACCCCATCAATACATCTTCTAACACATCTATGTGAATGACGACACACCCTGCGTTAGTAAGTGCTCAGCTCAGAGACCTGGCTCAGTTTCAAATCTAGCCAGCAAATAAACAAGATGAAACTCATATGGCAAAAGCTAATTGAGAATTCCCGTGTCTTATTTCCCACCACTGGGCATGAAAGAAATTTCTTTGTGGAATTAATTCAGGCTTATGGAGGAAAACAAATGAAATGCAAGCACTAAAGTTAATGCAGTGTTAAGGCTGAGAAACCACCAAGCACATAAAAGTCAAGTAAACCCAGAAAAATGAAAAATAAAGCTAAGCCTTCTAATTCGCCCAAGCAAATCAGAGGCAACGCTGGTAGGAAGAGGGAAGTACTAAGAAGAACTTGCTTCCTCTTTAACATTCCACAGTATTGAAGGCATCTGCCCTCAGATTGTTAAGCTGGTGTGCAACCTTGGGATCCTTTTGGACTCCTCAGCACTACAAGATGCCCAAATAGCCACAGTGGCAAAAAATACCAGTGACTGGCCCCATCCTATCAGACACAGATCTGGCTGTGATGATCCATGCATTTGTGACCTCTAGGCTTAGTTACCTTAACCACGACAGGCCAGCCTGTGAACCTATTGCTCACATTTATGAACTGTACACGGCTGGACTTGAGTGGAACTACTCCTGAGAGCAACTGCACACTGATGCGAGTAAGGGGTTTGCACCCTGGGCCTACATCTAGAATTGAAGGGGGAGGGATAGTTCAGTGGGATGAACATTGGCCTGCTAAACCCAGCATTGTGAGCTCAATCCTTGAGGGGGCCATTTAGGGATCTGGAGCAAAAAGCTGTCTGGGGATTGGTCCTGCTTTGAGCAGGGGGTTGGACTAGATGACCTCCTGAGATCCCTTCCAACCTTGATATTCTATTCTATGATGGCCTCATGCAGCTCCAACTGGTAGAAAATACAGTGGTCCTATGTAAACACATCATCCCAGTGCTCTTCCTCCAAATATAGAGACCCGCCTTCCCCGTGACTGATGCTAGCTACCTGAGGAATCACCTTCTTCTCTGTCCCATACCCTTTCACCAGAACATTGAAACCATCAGCCACTAAGGGCTTGTCTTCACGTACAGTGCTGCAGTTGCATCAGTAAAGATGCTCCTACACCGACAGGAGAACTTCTCCCATTGTTGTAGTTAATCCACCTCCCTGAGAGGCCGTAGCTAAGTTGGTGGAAGAAGCTCTCCCACCAATATAGCGTAGTCAGTGGGGTGGAGGGTTAGGTTGGTATAAATAAGTCGCTCAGGGGTGTGGATTTTTCATACCCCTGAGCCACATAGTTATACCAATATAGGTATGTAGTGGAGACCTGTCCTAAGAGAATGCAGGACACAGATCTTTTATAGGGCAGGACTAGATTAGGGAATCCACCCAGCAAGAGTTAACAATGGCCCCACAGAAAAAGCCCTCAGTAGCAAACACCAATATGTGATTTAGCCTCCCCTCAGTCATGTTGTCACACACAGGTAGGTACCAATGCTGCAAACACTTATGAAAGGAACTCAATGCATGTGAACAGACCCATTAGTTCACTCACTCGGGTAAAGTTTCTCACCTGTGTAGTCAAGGACACAAACTTCTCTACCCCCAACCCTTCCTCGTTTCACTCGTGTAATGCTAGATTACCCATACTCTACGCAGATGGCATCATTTCACCTCATGAGTGGTGTGAGTGAGATTTTTAAAAGCACAAATGGCAGTTGGGTGCCTAGTTCTGAGAGTGAGGCATTTGCAAATCTCCCTCTGGTTCACTGCAACCCAGCTCAGTATAAATGGGGCCCATTTTACTTTGATTATTAGGAAAACACTTTTTGTCCCTTTCAAACTCTGGGTCTGATCTTGTCAGGCCTTCTGTACCTTCTGTGAGCCGCTCTGTCCCTCGCATGGATTTCAATGGGAGTTGAGGGCACTCAGCATTGACGGTGGATTTAAAGAAAGGCAAGATTGCCAATTACAGCTGAATCCTGTCTTTGTGGGATCTTTCACTTGGCTTGAAGACGTGAGGGAGTTTTAACATAGTTCTCTCACATGGAGCCCCCAGTTCATCTGCTGACTGGGAGCCTTTATTTTTAAGCCAGCACCGGCTCAGCAACAAATAGGAAGTGCTCAGCACCTCCCAGGATCAGGGTCTGCAAGAGGGACAAAGAGATAAACTGACCAAGAATCAGGATTAGGGAAGAAAAAAAATCAAGATTAAACAGGACCCAGCAGCAAAGCAGGGAAACCCAAAGTGAGAAGAGAACGTGTAGACCTCGAAGGATAAAAGAGGGAAAATGTTCCATTCCTCTGAATAAACATAATACAATTACAGCCTAAACAGTCCTTCAAGGTAATCCAAGGAAATTTTCTCCCCGTATTGTTTCATAAAGAGATATATTCCTATCGCAATAAAAGCTCTTGTCTTCTTGTAACTGTTGCAGCAAATCTCTTAGTGCAATTGTAAAATCTGTGGCTTTGGGTGCTCCAAGCAGTGCTTTGTGTGTGTGTGTGTGTGTGTGTGTGTGATTTGAAACTCAGTGCAGCAGAGGGTGTCTTATTAATTATTGGCTGGCCTATCTCTTAAGCCTTTTAAAGGTTAGTAGGTGAGCTGTCAAAGTAGTTAATGCAGTGCCGCCGGCACCTATTAAAAACGCCATGGAAGAAACCAGTCTGATGTGATAAAACAATTTAGAAACAAAAAAGCTCCTGTTTTATATTGATTTGAGGGTGGAGGAGCTTCACATTGGCAACTTTCCAAGTATGAGTTAACACACCAGGCTCCATCCTGCAAACACTTACACAGGTGACTTCACCCAGAGACATCTGCATAAGTGTTTGCAAGATCAGGCCCCAAATAGGAACAAAATGGTGCTTCAGTCAGGCTACTCCTTATCTTTATTTCAGAGGCTTGTCCTGTATGTCCTGGCATGTAATGCTCCATTTCGATCTAAGGGATGTGTGTGTATCTATACACATGTACATATACTATATCAGGGATCAGCAACCTTTGGCACGCGGCTCGCCAGGGTAAGCACCCTGGCGGGCCAGGCCTGTTTGTTTACTGGCGAGTCCACAGGTTCGGCCGATCGTGGCTCCCACTGGCTGCGGTTCGCCGCTCCAGGCCAATGGGGGCTGCGGAAAGCGGCACGGTCCGAGGGATGTGCTGGCCGCTGCTTCCCGCAGCCCCCATTGGCCTGGAGCGCCGAACTGCGGCCAATGGGAGCCGTGATCAGCTGAACCTGCAGACGCGGCAGGTAAACAAACCGGCCCGGCCTGCCAGGGTGCTTACCCTGGCGAGCCACGTGCCAAAAGTTGCCGATCCCTGTACTATATACATATAAAGATAAGAATTCATCTTCAAAGTATGGATTTTATTATTACAATAAAATTTGCCACACTTGTTCAGGTGAAAGCCAGGGGACAAATGAAGCCCACAGAGCTTTCATCATTGCCAGTCACAAGCATTGAAAAATCTAGAATCAAGCCCACTAAAAATCATGAGACTGGGTTAAAAATTATGAGATTTTACAATAAACGATACATTTGGGAGGCCTATTTATTGGCCTTCTGGGATTTATTTGCCTTTAGGGTGCACTCTAGTCACAATTTCAGGCTTTTCTCTGCAGCATGAGTGCTAAAAACTCAGCTTTCCTTAAAAAAAACCTTAATAATAATAATAATAATAATAACAACAACAACAAAGTTCCCATGAAATCATCTGGGGCACACACCAATTCTCATGAGACTTGGGACAAAATCACAAGAACTGAGAACACTTAGGTCTCCAGTGCAGCATGTAGCCACCCTAACTCTACGTGTGCCACATGAAATGTACAGGTCTCATCATATCATCTGATCAAGATCAAGTTTTGCATGCTAGGGACACACACACCCCTAGTTTCTGCAAGCTTCCCTCCATATTAAAAATGAATGCAGTCCATGGATATGGTGTCAAACTCTGTGGGCCACATTTCGCTGACAGGCTACACTTAGCTCTACTCTGTTCAAATTGCCTGTCAGGAATAATATTTGGACTTAGAAGATGACATCCTGCCACTGAATTAACAATAATCTGCAGCCTTCCATTTAGATCAAGTTGGAACCAGGCACACTCTGGGATGCGGAGGGCTGCACCTCTGCATTATGGGGATGTGTTTTTGTTTATTTTTAGGTTAGAAATCTAAATAAAATAATTAAGTCAAGGCGAGGTGGCTGCAATCCACCCAACTTAATAGCTGACAATGTGAGCATAAAATAGAAAGTTTGGAGGCGCGGGTATTACAGAATGCGTGTTGGCAATAAAACAAGCAAAGCAATGCAGGCCTACACATCTACATTTTTATAGGGGAAGTCAAAGTCCTTTAAAACTTGTGTTTATTTAAGGTGGGTTTTTTTTTTTCTCTTTTTACCGTTGATGTCATTGCTAGTATAAGCCTTTTATGGTCATCACTTAATAGTTGTCTCTCTGTTTCAAAATCAACAAAGAGCAAAGAAAAAGAAAAGCCCCTGCTTCCTCCTTGGGAAATGGTGTAGGTTCATGGAGGAAGCTGTCTTCCTGTTTTCTCCATAATAGCAGCTTTGCACGGTTTTAGCAAGTTCTCTGACTCTAAGCCTCCTCAATATGGTGTATGTTCCTCTAAACATCTGGCTGCTTTTTTACTGCAGGGATAAAACACATTTATTTTCCACAAACCGTACAGAATATTACTGGCCTAGCATATGATCTGCTGGGTCCCTAAAAGTAAAAATATACAACGAGATCAATAGACTCATGTCTGTGCTGTAATAGTGTCAACAGGATTAACTCTGCAATTATAATGGAATGTGGCCCAGACCCCCCCCCTTGTATTTTTAATCATACGTGTTCTCCTTGATACAAACTTGTGTCTGACATCCTGAAATAAAAAATAATTCTAACTCAAGACTGCTTTGTACATTCAAGTCAGATCCAAAGATACGTCTATCAGTATTTTTTCCTGGGCCTATATATATTAAAGACCACCATTTGGAAGGGAACACCTTTTTTTTACTTAGTTTAGAAGCCATATTTCTCATTTATCCGTGCGATGCTAACAAATAAAGCTCATGCCATACAGTTCAGAGTACTGTACATTAGCAAAGAAAAGAGAGTTCCTTTATTATCTAATGGCAGTCTGGTTGCAACATCAAATCTCAGTGGGGAGGGCACTCAAGCCATAAACCCGGAAAAAAACATTATAAATCAACAGATCTTGTAAGCTTCCCATTCCAAGTGCTGTTATTTTTAGACATACTGCATGCACGGGTAAGCAACAATGTTGCAGAGTGCTTCACCAAAAAGTTTTAATTTTTTCCCTCGGTGTTTCACCTGCTGCCTGAAATGATATATAATTTTATTGCACACAACAAGCCTAAAAATGGTCTATCCGATATTCTGAAAGAGCTGACAAAAGACTAGATACAGTTATTTGGTCCGTCAATTGCAAACAACCAGACTGCTTGGGGGAGCTGAGCCATTTTCCACAAACCCATGACAAGAAACAAGTCCAGGTACAAGTAGAGTTTTGTCGGGAAAAAAAAAAAAAAAAAAATCCCCCCCCCCCCCAATCTTGCAGCCCTTATCTTTGTGCAGTTTCCACTTAAGCAAAGAGTTTTTATGCTCAAAGATTGCAGGAATTAAAACTAAAACTGTAGCACCTTTTAAAACAGCAATCCCCAAACTTTTTACCTCGCGCCTCCCCTTACCCCGGTCCACCCTCCCTCCGGCCCCCCACGAGCTGGGGCCGGGAGCGGGGCCACGGCTCCGGGAGAGGAGTGTGTGGAAAGGAGTAAGGGGGCCAATCTGGGGCCACAGCTGGGGGCGGGGTGGGGCTGGGAGCGGAGCCAGGAGCCGGGGCCAGGAGTGGAGCTAGGTGGCACTCCCTCCCCATCCCCCATGGGAGCGGGCCCGGGCCCCAGCTGTAGACCCCCAAATGTTCCTCCGTGCCCCCCTAGGGGGGTGCACCCCACATTTTGGGGACCTCTGTTTCAGAAGGGCGATAGGGCTGAATTCTGCTGTCTTTATATTAAGGAGAACTCCCACAGGAGTCAGTGGGTGCTTTGCTCACTTATGACTCACTTCAGCCAAGCATATAAGTATGTTCTTAAGTTTAGGCATGTGCCTGAGTTCCACTGACGTCAACAGGAATTAAGTATATGCAAAAGTGTTTTGCTGAATAGGGATGGATTGCTGATTCAGAGACTCAAGGGCTGCAGGATCTGACCCAGAATTTAAATGAAGACTGAACCTGAAAGTGAAAGGGTCACATTCTACTCTCATGGTAAATTTGCAATAAAGGCAAAATTTGGCCCAGATGGACTAGAAACAAAAGTGAAACTGATGAGTTTACTTCATTGCCCCAGCTGAGAGAAATACAAAAGGCAGAACAAAATAAACAAAAAACCCAGGACAGTAAAAATGGCCAGATCCTTCTCCAATGGCAAAATCACACTGATACCAGTGAGATCAGATCTGGCACTACAGCAACTTAGATTCTAAAACTTCTTAGGGACAGATCATGGTCCATCCCGTTAGTCATTCCCTTTCCTCTCTCATGCCCATACCATGGTACCTCCAGTACCAATGTGAGAATGGAATTAGGCCCTGCAAAGCCACTTACAAGGCAGAAAGGGGTGGAGACTGGGCAGAGGCATACCTCCACCCCTTCCTCCTGTATAGACCAGGTATAGACTCAGAGTTTTTCTCCTCATCAAAGCAGCAGGGTAACTGAGAGGCAGATTGTGATTCTTGGATCCTGACTCTGGGTTGCTACCCCTACTACACACAGAAAATAAACTCAAAATCTAACCCCAAGTAAAAAAATTTTTTTCCTGAAAACATGATTTTTTCAATGATAATGTCCATGTAATATAGTTATATGGAGAGTAATTCACAAGAAGTAAACAATATGCATCGCTCTTTATCCTGATATCTAAGCAAGAGCCACATAAGTGTTTGATATAGATTACCATCTATATGCCTTAATACAAATTACACACTGAATGTGTAAATCATAAACAATTTAGATATTAATGCTACTTGCTCAGACGCCCAGGGCACATCTAATCTAGCTTCTGCTGCAGTTAAATATAAGCTATTCATTAGGCAGAAATTCAGAAAGTTATCCAAGCCTGAATAGCTCTGGATCCCAGACAGTTAGAGCCACGAAGGAGGGCACAAATGCAGAGTAGATAGATTCTTCCTCATAAGTTTAGGGTACATTTTTTTTAACTTCTGCCAGTCCCACTGCAGTATGAAGGAGCAGACAGGCCCAGCTCCTAAAACAAACACACCCAAGGACACTGAAGTGAGTGTCAGCCTCCTCAAACCAGTGATCCCCAGCCTGTGCTGAAGAGACAGCCTAATACCTATTGAGATCCAGGAGCAGGCGGGCGTCTGAAGGTCCCTCCCGCAGCCTACAGGGTGGAGCGACAGAACGTGGGCTCAAATGATTCCGGGAGACAACTAATAAGAAAACAGGAATGGTAGTGAGGTCATAGGGCCAGAAGTAGGGAATCTGAGGGGGACACCAAGCAGAGAACCCCAGACAGCACTCACTGCTCCTCAAAGATATCTAAGGAGCCAGCAGATTGGCTTAGAGGAACTCTGCCTGGATACGTGATTGAAGGGAGGAACAGAAATAGGCTCCACAGTTGCAGAGCACCTCTTCATCCAGCATCCTCCTCCTAGTATTATGGATGGCCACTTTGGCCAGCACCAGGAGAAGATTGACAAGGAGGCCGCGCGACTTCGTGGGGCCCCAGACAGGGTGTGTGTAGATCAGGAGGTGCGGGGACAAGTGCAGCTCGGGGAGCTGAAACTAGCAGTCATTCCGTATAGGGTATGTTCTGATCTTGTTGCAAGGAGATTCATAGTATGCAGCTTCACAGCAGTCTTGAGAGCCATGAGAGTCAAACAGCTGCACTGAGATGACTAAGGAAATACCTCCAACTAGTGTGTGCTCGTTTTTGGAATGTACAATTTTAAGCCATCAGCTATAGAGAAGTGAACTGAAGATCAGGAAGGAAAACATGATGGTGTCCCCCATTTTCCCAGTCCATTGCCACAGACACAGATGCATGCACTTCCTTTAATCTAGCAGCAGTGAGAATTTTAGCTCTGGGATTCCCTTGAGCCCTCTCCCCACAACCTGGAGAACGTCCTAAGACCATTCATTTCCTGCCTGACCTGGATCCCAAGTTTTCTTTTTTCCCCTGCTAATCCCCAAAGCCTGGTATTACATTATCTTTGAATCCAACAGTGGCTTACACATTTCCAAACAATGATTACACGTGTAGTTTTGAGCAGCTATTTAAGTATTAATGACTCATCTGGATTTTTATCAGCCAGGTCATAGAGAGCTACAGCAGATCTAACGTTTAGCTACAACCTGCTACGTGAAAAATGACCAAAAAAGTATTCATACCATTAGCAATTTAAAAGTAGTTAAAAAATAGAAGGTCCTACAGCTTTTCATGCATGAGCTGTTATCTTAGAAGAGGCAGTGCCTCCTAGTGTGTAGAGCAGCAGAGTAGAAATCAGGAGTTCCTCACTTTAACAGTGACTATGGCCTTGTCTACACTATGGGGGTAAGTCGACCTAAGTTACGCAACTTCAGCTACGTGACTAACGTAGCTGGAGTCGATGTAGCTTAGATCGACTTACTGCGGTGTCTAGACCATGCTGCGTCAATGGGAGACACTCTCCTGTTGACTTCCCTTACTCTTCTCATTCCGGTGGAATACCAGAGTCGACGAGAGAGCAATCTGCGGTCGATTTAGCGGGTCTAGTGAAGATCCCCAGTGCAGCGATAATCACAGCGTCGATCCCCCGTAAGTGTAGACATGCCCTCATAGTGTGACCTTGGACAAGTCACTTAACTTCTGTATGTCTCATTTTACAGATCAGTAAATTTGATACCTCAAAGGAGCTATGCTTAACTCATTAATGTGTGTAAAGTGCTGTGAGAGCCTTGGATAAGGACAATATATGGAAGTGAAAAGTGGTAGTGTATTATCTATCTGGGTAATTAAATGCAGTACAATAGAAAGGGAAGAAAGAAAGTGCGGGACAGATCCTTAGCGGGCATAAAATGCGGAGGATCTGCTCCTGTATGTATAGTATCTGTTATACAAACTGCATCTGAGACCCTTTAGAGAGTCAGACAGCACAGAAGACCAGTATAAATTATTTTAGTACTTCCTTAAACAAGCGCTATGAGTAAACTAGATGGAAAGTGCCAGATTCTCCATTTTACACCAGTGGAAAAAGGGAAGTAAGAAGTGTGGAAATGCTGCCATTCGGATGTGATAATATTTTACACCCACTTTGCAGTGATATTCATGACCAGACAAGGCATGGTGAATTGCTCCCTACGTCTAAATGAAAGTGGTTACACTGGTAAGACTTGTGCTAAACTTTGCCTTTGCTGCTTCCCAATTCCCCCTTTCCTAGTTGAACGTTACCTATTTACATTGTCTAGTTAGCTAGACTGTCAAGTCTTCAGGGCAGGGACCTTGTGTGAAATTCTGGCCCTGTTGTAGTCAATGGGAGTTTTGCCATTGACCTCAATGGCTGTGTCTAAATTACAATGTAAACCTGGACTGCGGGACCTGGGGCTGTGGACTCGGTGTTTCCAAGCCCACGCGTGAGCGTCCACACTGCATTGTAAACCTGGGCTTACAATTGCTGGACCTGGGTCTCACAGCCATGCTACTGCGTCCACATAGCACTACACAGACCTTCTGACTCAAGTCTGCGGCTTGAGCTGCATCCACACTGCAAAATGACAGGGCTTGGACCCAAGTTACAATGGGACTTGGACTCTGACCCATCCCCTTAGCGAAATCCTAGGACCTGGGTCCTGAGTGCTTGCTGACCCACGACAGACTGTCTTGTGTCTGGATGATGCTCAAGCCTGAGTCAGAGCCTGGGCTTAGTGTGCAGTGTTGCTATACCCAACAGGACCAGGATTTCACCCTTTGTCTCCATGCCTGTCTGTAAAACACCTAACATACCATCTGAGCTCCACTCAGTGCAGAACTGTTTCTGAATCAGCCAAGATGGAATAGATTCCGTGAAGTCAGAGAAAAGGATTACATAACTGATAGTCATTTTTTGACCCTCTTCCCATGGCTAACCACATGTTAATATACCTATCTCCTAGAACTGGAAGGGACCCTGAAAGGTCAGTGAGTCCAGCCCCCTGCTTTCACTAGCAGGACCAAGTACTGATTTTTACCCCAGACCCCTAAGTGGCCCCCTCATAGATTGAACTCACAACCCTGGGTTTACCAGGCCAATGCTCAAACCATTGAGCTATCCCGCCCCCATTTTAAACAAGTGGACGAAATCCCAGGTCTAATCAGTTATCACAGTGAGAAAACTGGGCTCTTTTTAAACACACCAAAATATAGAGTTCGACAAATGAAAGTGCCAGAAAAGCAAATGGCAGAGGAGGCTGGGGAGGTAAAAGTTTGGGTGGCAGTTTAAGTGGAGCACTCTGAAAAGTAGCTGGTTTTTCCTCCATCATTGTACTAGTTAATCTTCCTGGGAACAGGCTGATATTTATTCGTCCCAGGAGAGAGTGGAGTTGTCAGGAATCCAAAAGATACCAAAGGACAAGGTTTAAGGCTCCGCACCATTAGTCATCTAATGGAAGAACGTGGCACAGTTCTTTAGAGATGCATTATACTTCTCTTCCCCTTACAATTTAGTCTGAATTTCACAAAATTAAATGTGGGTTTAAACAGATACGCTCCGTGAGGACTACCCTTCTCCCCTATGGGCCTGTCTTCAGTCGGTAGGATGTGAAACGGTCCATATTCGTCAGGCTAATGCAGCGTGGCCCCAAACAAAATTATAACACCCTGTTAGAACTTAGAAAGAACTTATTTCTGTGTTTGGAAAGGGAACACATGGAAAGGTTAAAACATCCTTGTTTCCACATAGCTTTCTACTGATTCCATTCATATACAATGATCATTTAACTCTAAGCAGTGAGGCAATGACAGACATACGAACACTAAAAGGAGAGTGAGCTTTTCAGTCTATGGCCTGTTTGTTGTGCTTTGCTCTTCCAGTTGTTGAGAGGGGCACTAGGAAGGATGCCCTATTGTTGAGCCACATGACTAGGAGTCAGGTGATGTAGGTTCTGTTCTGAGTTCTGCCCCAGACTCTCTGTGTGACTTTGGCCAGGCTGCTTAATCTCTCTGTGCCTTGTCTCCCCCTTTTTAAAACAGGGACAATAGCACTTCCTTTCTCCTGCCTCACAGGGTTGGTGCCATGCCAAATTCATTCATATCGGCAAAGCACTCTGAGTTTTGCAGATGGAAGGTTCTATAGGGGCCTGAGCCTACAAGGGACTGCCCTCCCCCAATCCCCAGGGACTCGTTTGAGCCAGCAAGTCAGTGGAAGATTAGATGAGGCTACTGAACACCAGCCAGGATCAGGCTCAATAAGCACAAAGTACTGTTAACTAGCAGCCCGTCTGAAATATTTAAAATAAAAATATCAGTGCCGTGATGCTGCACCTTTCATCTGAGGATCTTAGAGCACTCAAACACGGAAGCTAGATTCTGATATCCTTACTCAGACTGAATAGTCCCCCCAAATGGCCCCACTGAAGTAAATAGGACTCTTACTGAGTAAAGTGCTACACCACATGAATAAAGGAAGGCCCTTATTAACCTACCCAACTCATATGGGAGAAGTAAATATTATTATACACGTTGCAGATGGGTAACCCAGAGCTGGGGTTAAAGTATCTTACACAAGGTGGCCATAGTAATTATTAAAAACACTTGGCACTTACTGTTTATATCTACACAGAGTGCCAGTGATAGCCACAGAGACAGAAACTCAGTCTACTCCCAGGTCCCTGCTCTAACCATTAGGCACAATGAACAGCATTTTCAAAAGCACCCAAGTGATATTGTTTGCAGTGTTGTAGCTGTGTTGGTCCCAGGACAGGAGAGAGACAAAGTGGCTGAGGTAATATCTTTTACTGGACCAACTTCTGCTGGTGAAAGAGACAAGCTTTCACGCTTACACAGAGCTCTTCTTCGGGTACCTCTCCCAGACATGAAGACGAACTCTGTGTGAGCTCGAAAGCGTGTCTCTCTCACCAAAAGAAGTTGGTCCAGTAAAAGATATTACCTCCCCCACCTTGTCTCACTAAGTGATTTATTAATAGAACTAGTCAGGAATTTTTCTACAAGACATTTTCTCATTGAAAAATGCCAGTTTTTCAAAACGAGAACTCTTTGTGAGAAGGAGTCAGGTCTGACAAATTTTTTGACTTTAAAAAATTTGGAAAGAAAAGATTTCAAAATGGCTAAATGTCCTGTTTTGACATTTCTGAAACAAAATGGTTTTGGGTTTTTGGTTCATTTCCGTTTTACAATTCAAGGTAATTATAGTTTAAAAATAAAGAAATACAAAATACTCTAAAGGAATCATTTTGATTGACCCAAACTGAATTTCTTTCTTTCTTTCTTTTTTTTGCCAGTTTGTGAAATTTTAGAAATTTTGACTTTTCAGGATGGGAAATTTTTTTAAAATAGTTTCCCAGGATGGGAAAACTTTTGCCTGCCCAGCTCTCTTTAGGAGCCTAATCCCATTGAAAATAAATAGGATTTAGGCTCCTAAACTGATTAGGCATTTTTGAAATTTTTATAAATGAGCCTTTATTTGCTTTTGCACTAGTGTTACATTGTTAGCATCTCATTGTCTTCTGTAAAAATATCCCTGATTCCCCATGGCTTATGTCAGTGCAGAATCAGGCCCATTGCCGCTCCATATTTCCCTTCAGTTACCAAATCAATGATTTTAAACTGAAAAAACGAAAGGACAAAGAAAACAAACCTCCCTTGTGAAGAATAATCGGCCAGAGGGCACACATTTTACGATCCTGCTGCTAACTGAACGCACATACAGTAAATCCGTGTATCCAGCCACTTCAACCACAGTGCCAGCCCTTGCTGAGCTACTAAGAGCTGCAGAGACACATTGACAAAATCCAAGTACGGTCTTTGGCACAGTTATCAGGCTTACATCTAGTCTAGAGGCAGAATACATGCGCTGACCTTCCACTGGTCTTAGCCTCATGCTGCAGGGTGTGTTTGTGTCCTGTCTTTTTCCTGATTTGAAAATAACTCCGGACCTCCTTAGTTTGTGGATGCGATGTGCCAAAATGCCTCTTCTTGGAGCCATTGTTCACTGGGCAAGCTAAGTTTTGGAAGGGAGCAAACACATGACAGATGTGTGTATGTGTACTGGGGAAAGGGAATGATTGCTTGATATTGTCAAGTAACAATAGAGCACTGTGGTTTTTTAGGTGAGTCTCGCACTTGTGAATAGTGCTAGACTGTCAGACTTGCATTCAGAAGACTTAGGGCTTGTCTACACATAGAGTTGTTCCTGATTAACTCCATGTGTGAACCCTCTTATTCCGGAATCAGAATGCCTTGTTCCTGGTTAGCTTAACCTACTAGTTCAGGGGTTCTCAAACTGGGGGGTCGGGCCCCCTCGGGGTCGCGAGGTTATTACATGGGGGGTCACAAGCTGTCAGCCTCCACCTCAAACCCCGCTTGGCCTCCAGCATTAATAATGGTGTTAAATATATTTAAAAGTGTTTTTAATGTATAAGGGGGGTCGCACTCAGAGGCTTGCTGTGTGAAAGGGGTCACCAGTACAAAAGTCTGAGAACCCCTGTACTAGCTGGTCTAACAGATTAATAGATTCATTTTTTCCAAGGCCAGAAAGGACCACTGTGATCATCTAGGATGACCCTATTTCCCAAAGGGAAAACGGAACACCGTGTGGGGCTGGCCCAAGCCCTCCACCCCTCCCTCTGCAGGGCTGGTCTGAGCCGCTCACCCTGCCTGCCCCCTGCGTGAGGCTGACACTGGCATCACTTTCGCTTGAGCCCTGCCTACCCCCTGCCTCCACCACGCCACAGGGCTGGCATAGCCACTCGCCTGCTGCACATTCCTCCGCACCCCACTTTTTGGACAAAAGTGGGCATTTGTCCCGTTTGCTCTTGCCAACTGATCAAACAGGACAAATGCCCACTTTTGTGAAAAAAGTCGGGATAGCCAGGAGAGGGCTTAAAAAAGGAACTGTCCCGGCCAAAAGGGGACCTATGGTCACCCTAAGTGTGACCTCCTGTATAACACAGGCCATAGAACTTCCCCAAAATAGTTCCTAGAGCAGATCTTTTAGAAAAACATCCAATCTTGATTTAAAAATTGTCAGTGAGGGAGAATCCACCACGAGCCTTGGTAAATTGTTCCAGTGGTTAATTACTCTCGCTGTTACATATTTACACTTTATTTCCACTCTGAATTTGCCTAGCTTCAATTTTCAGTGATTGGATCGTGTTCTACCTTTCTCTGATAGATTGAAGAGTCCATTATTAAATCTTTGTTCCTCATGTCGATGCCTATAGATAGTAATCAAGTTACCCCTTAATCTTCTCTTTGTTAAGCTAAATAAATTGAGCTCCTTGTGTCTATCTCTATAAGGCATGTTTTGTTACTCCCTCCAGCTTTTAAAATTTTCTTCTCTTATGGCCTAGTCTGTACGCAGAAGCTGCACCGGTTTAACTTTAAGTGTGGATATTCTATATCACTTTAAGCCCGGTTAATGTTGCTGCTGTTATTGGATTGATTTAACTGATGTAAGCCAGGTTTAAAGCAATGAAGAGTGTCCACTCACAAAGCTGCTCCAGTTTACCCAAAATCAATGCAATATTACCTATCATCATTTATTATATTATTATTATCCATTTAGTTGAACTGGTGCAACATCTGTATTTAGAATAGCCCACAGAGCAGAAAACTGTAGAAACCAGAGACGGGGATGACCTATTAGATCAAGTAGCCCAGGGATCGGCAACCTTTGGCACGCGGCTTGCCAGGGTAAGCACCCTGGCAGGCCGGGCCGGTTTGTTTACCTGCTGCATCCGCAGGTTCGGCCGATCGCACCTCCCACTGTCCGCGGTTCACCACTCCTGGCCAATGGGGGCTGCGGGAAGCGGCATGGGCCGAGGGATGTGCTGGCCGCCGCTTGCCACATCCCCCATTGGCTTGGAGCAGTGAACCGCGGCCAGTGGGAGCCGCGATCGGCCGAACCTGCGGATGCAGCAGGTAAACAAACCGGCCCGGCCTGCCAGGGTGCTTACCCTGGCAAGCCGTGTGCCAAACGTTGCCAATCCCTGAAGTAGCCCATTCCCCATAAAGCAATTAACATCACAAATAGAGCCAAATGTATCTCCTGCCCCCACACTGACTTCAGTTGGAGTTCAGGTTGCTCAGCCTCCCTGTAAGTCCAGCCTATCGGGCTACGATTCCCTCCCTGATGTCCCCTTGCTCTGGCTGGCCTATATGTGCAGCATATTAGGGAGAGTCCATGACCAGAACCAGAAGACTGAGCAGGAGAAGAGGAGGCTTGGACACTCTCTCGCTCTCAGGAATGGTGCTGACAGGGCAGAGAGGGGTTTGCATGTAGGAGTTTGTTGCTTGTCCATTGCTCTGTAACTCTTTGCTTCCTATGAATAAAGTAGGTGTATTTAAGAAGTTCCTTTGTAAAAAGCCTGTGAGTTCCTTGCTTTAACTGTCCGTTGGTCCCCAAAGAGTTAAACTATACACTAGTGTGCCCCCAAGGGTGGAGTTCTGGGAAGAGTATGTGTGTATACTACTGAGGAGACAATACACCTGGGCCTCGCATTCCAAGAAAGGGTACCAGATAGGAAGTCTGCACCACAAGAGTGTCCCTGAGATGCTGGAATTAGAGACAGTGTCAGGATGCTGCTCAGTTGGCTAGAAAGCACACAGAATCCAAAAGCCGAATTCAGCACAGCAGGCTGGTAACGGTCCACAAAGGGCAGTCGGCCAGGGCTGTAACACCACCCATCTGGGGAGGATTGACCAGACATCTGCATACCCAGAACCAAAGTCCAGGTGGCTTGCACAGGGATGTTAGGGGGGGGTCTTTACTCTGGTGTGTGGCCATGTAGTCCAAGTCACCTCTGTGATATGTGGGCACCAGAATGTGAAGACACTGTTGTGTCACAATTGCATCCTACCACAATGTGACAATTCACTGTCACGGCGTCATGTCACACCCAACAAAATCTTAAAGTTTTCATTAATATTATATCAACATGTGAGCAGAACAAATGTTTTCCCGGGATGTCATGGGTTTTGCATAGCTCTGGAGAATGATTTTTCTACAGTCGGCAGCAATGCAAACCAAAAAAGGACTTTTCCAGTTTCAACCCAAAGCTGGAAACTCAGATTCCGCCCTAAGAAGAGTTGCCTGCCAATTCCCTGACAGGAATGTTCCTCCTTCAGTCAACTTACAATATTTTGATAACAAAGTAATACAATAAAATATGGATATGTTCCGAACATCTGATCCATCCAACTCAGCTCCGCTCTGTCCCAGGAAGACTGAACATTCCCTTAGATTTCATTTACATTTTGTGACACTTCTCTCAAGTTTCAGAAACCTTTGTCCCAAATGAGACGTAATACAAAGGGAAACACTTCCCTGCTCTGGGACCCAGTTAGAGAGCAGGGTGGCACCCGCTGTCGAGTGGATCAACTATTCTGATGTCAGAGCAGGGAAGTGTTTCCCTTTGCGCTGCTTAGCTCAGGGGAGGATGGCAGGGCATGCACCACTCCTGTTGCCTCAATCAGGAGCAAGGCTTCATCCCACTGGTGCACGCTGCCAGCCACAGACCATGTGCCTGCACCGTCACTCATGCACATGCAGCACTGACTATGCCTCCAAGCGCAGAGCACACTTCCTCCGCGCACAGTTGGGCATGACGTCAGGCTCCCACGCCAAGACAGCACAAGGACAGCATCCTGCCCTGATGCTTCTCGGATATAGTGATGGGTTAGGTATGGTTCTCCCTTAGCCCTCTTCTCCCTCCGTGCAGACTCAGGTTAGGCCAAACACTACTACGCTGGTTACTGCTAGCATGTTACATTTTACCTCTGAAAGCTGTCAGCAGTGCAAACATTTTTAAAAAATATGACTTCACTTTTAGCCAATGACTCTCTTTTGGTTTACATTTTCCACATCCTTTTTGCAATCCTCAGATATGCATTTAATCCCCTCACATTGGAGTGAGGGTATTCCGCTGTTGAGCGCTCATACAGGAGGCAAAACTTCTATCTCCAGTAAAATCAAGGGTTAACTAGCCTAAAACACTTAACGGGCCAGTATAATCCCTGGTGCCACTCCATTAGCTTTAATGGAGCTCAAACTGACACAACAGGCTTGATTCTGATTTTATATCAGTTTCACACTGGTGGCTGTCCATTGACTTCAGTGGAGTTAATCTTAACTTTCATCATTTTAAGTGTGAGCAGAATCAGGCCCATGATATTGAAGGTTTCTGATTTTCAGCCTTTACAGTCCAAACATTTAGCAGGAATCTAAATATCATTCTCCTCTGGAAAATGCAGCTCTGCTCTTTCTTGTTATTTTATTCATATGCTGCTTTTCATACCAATTAGGTCTCTAGCTATGTCACTCCTCTATAGCTTTTCCCTAACTTCATAGTGTGATATTAACAAACAGCAGAGAACAAGTGAAAAGGAGAGGTCCAGAAAAGGTTCAGAAATGAGAACAATGTCTTGCTAGTGTGTTTACATGCTTACCACTGAATACAGCAGAGACTATGTTTGCCAGGAAGTTTTATTATTTGGATAACAAATTGCACATCAGGATGTCTGAATGTTACAAGCATTATATCCTGACTTTATAGCTCTTGCACTAATGTACGCATTTTCCTTTAAAGTACTTTCTTGCAAGTTAAAACCCAGTCCTCCTAACAATCTGTGTAATTCAATACTTCCTTTGAAAACCTTCCAGAGGAAGATTAGAACAATCTTAGTGATTACAGACTATCTAGGGTCCACAGATGCCAGTAATCTATGGAAATTGTGAATTCAAAAGTGTGATGTCCAAATATGATTTAAAATCCACTGTCAAATCTCCATTTTAAAAAAGTTTTTTCCCCTCAAACTGAATTATTGGACATAATACTAACATTTATCTCAAATACAAACAGGCACAAGTTGGAGAATTAAACAACATGATTTCTTTGTTCCTGACAATGCTCATGTTAGGTTTGCTCTGCATGAAATAATCCACGGTAGTTCCAATAACTCCACCAGATAAAGACTGTCTGCTTTGGAATCTGTCTGCAACAGTGTCAGTGATGAAAGGCAGCTGTGGAAGGTTTCAGTTTATTCTGTTTAAAGGCCAATAGTGGACTCCCACACGAATGGGAATTTAAAACAGAGTCACAAATCAAACCTGAACTGCGCAATCCTCTTAGGTGAGCACTATTTGTACCATATGTTTTACAGGTTAATTTCACTTGAATATTGAATAAAACTAAAATTAAGCCCAGATTTTCTAAGGCAGCACCTATGATGTGTCCTCCAGATGTGCACACACACACAGACTGTAATGTTGGAAAATCCTGCATTTGTATATGTAAAGGGTCATTTGTGCCTGCAAACTTGGCAAATGTGCACCTAACTGCTTGTCTGCACATGCAATTTGTGCATGTGGACTTTGTGTGTGCAGTGGGTGCATATTCAACTTTTACTGGCAAATCTGAGGTGCCTGTTTTGAAAATTTGCCCCAAAGGCTATGTCTACACTACAGCTGGGAGGTGTAATTCCCAGCTCAGGTAGACATGCATGTGTTAGCTCTGCTTGAGCTAGCGCACTAAGGCCAGGTCTACACTGAAGACCTATATCGGTATAACTACATCGCTCAGGGGTGTGAAAAATCCACACCCCTGAGCGACGCAGTTATACCGTCCTAACTCCCCACCCCCATGTAGACAGTGTGCTATATCAGCAAGAGAGCCTCTCCTATTAACCTAGTTACCGCCTCTTGGGAAGGTGGATTAACTACACTGGTGGGAGAAACTCTGCTACTGGTGTAGCCTCTTCACTTAAGTGCTACAGTGGCGCAGCTGCACCAGTGCAGTGCTTTGAGTGTAGAGCTGCCCAAAGAACAGCAGTGTATCCATGGGGGCGTGGGAGGCTGCTCGGGCTAGCCACCTGTGTACAACCCTGTCTGAGCTCCTAGGTTATTACTCAGGTGACTGCCGCAGCCACTCTGCTATCTTTAGTGCACTACCTAGAGCAGAGCTAATGCATGTATGCCTCCCCCCAGCTGGGAATTACACCTCCCAGCTGCAGGGCTGTCTTTTAACCTTTCTCTATTGGCTGTTACACAAGCAGATCCTCACACACAGAGATGGAAATATATTCCCAAGTCTTCAGAGTCAGCTTTTCAATGATGTGTTTTAAACCTTCAACCACAAAACCACCCGCTTGCGTTGAGAACCTTTGCCAGATTAAATGATTGAGTTTGTTCAGGTTTGAACAAGCGGGCAGAGCTGAACAGATCTAAAATACGGCATGCCTATCACAAGGGGTTCATAGGAGTTATCCGTGGCAGGCTGCCTGACTGACGAGATTTATTAGCAAACGGAAAAAAACTGGGCCCGTGTCAATGAATGCTCCTCTCCCGGAACGGAGGACTCAGATCCAGTGGGTCTGAATCCGAAGCAGACTTTTGGTTTTACAGCTCTTGAACCACAAAGTTTTACTAACCCCAAACCTGTCTTTCATTTGATCTTATTTCTATAAATAACACTAGAAACCTTTTGCAGTATTTTGCCACGTTTTCAAGGAGAAGACAAGGAAAGACTCAAGGCCAGTGCTATCCAGGGGTACCTGGGCACTGTATGAGCCAGTCTCTTGCCACCAAGGAGCCTCTCAAAGCTTCTACCCAGGTGTTTCTAGCCTCTCTTCGCTTTCAGGACATATTTTGAATTTGGTGTTCCCTTGTGTTTCTCCTCATTTCCTCCCAGTTTCCACCTCCCTTTTGTCACTTAATCATGAGGGCCTCTGTAGCCTCACATTTTCTCATGGTAAATCTGGCATCTTTATTAAATCCAGATTGTCTCACTCAGGGGAAACGTTCACAGGTAAATCTCCTGATAGGCAGCTATCTCTGACTCAAGAGGACATTTAATCCTGTAGCTGTCAAAGGAAAGGTGGTAAATCATCTACAGCTGATGTTCAAAAACCTGCCTCTGTTAGCTAAATAATGCTGCTTCCCCTGTATTGTTATACCAGTTACACTGGCTGGTGTTACCATAGGTAAGGATGCAAACCAATTTCCATTCTAATCCCATTTTAACAGCTTTTGGACTGAACTTTTCCATGCTTGGTCTCTAAAGATCTGATCCTGCTTCCAGTTCAATCAGTGATAAAATATTATGCAGGATCAGACCGTAAAGAAGATCATAATAAAAAAATAACAAACGTTTGATCAAAATCTTGCCAACCAGTTTAAGGTAGAGATCCTTTAAGATGCTCTGCATGGACAAACCCTGCATCATCACAAAGCCCCACTGAATTCAGTGCAGCATCTGAAGGAGTTTACAGAACAATTGTAACTCCACCAGCGTATTAGTTTCAGTGCAAAGAGTTTGCCAGGTGGCAACACCAGTGGAACTTGCAAACTTTGCAAGCCAACTGCTCTGTGTTTTTCCATTTTTTCTTTAAAAAAGCCCACAGCACACACATAGGGAAATTAAATGCAAAAAATCTAGTAGTATTCATGGAGCAATGAGGCTGCAAATTCAAGCACTCGGGTCTGAGAATTCTAGAAGCTAAAGGTTCTCCCACAATGTTAACTCAGCCACGGGACAGATGTGTATCATATTCTATTGCTGCATCCTTGTTAAACACAAAATGCTCATGCACTGAGGGTGTGATTTTCAAAAGTGTTCTGCATTCACCTAACTCCACTCCCAGGATTCCACTGGCTTCACTGGGAGCAGAGATTGGCCAATACTGAACAGTTTTGAAACTCTCACCCTAGGCCAACATTTTCAAAAGCAGGTGCTTAACATCACCTAAATCCTACCTAGATTCCTAAATAAGTTCTCTAATTTTCATAGTTGCTAAGCCATTGCTTTCAACTGGAGTTGCGGATGTTCAACATATCTGAAAATCAGCATCCTTGCATTTAGGTGCCTATACATGGATTTAGGTCCATAAACTCCTCTAGCTACAATAATGGATGAATGTCCTGATTTTCAAAATCACTGAACCCCCAGCAACTCCCATTGACTTTTGGGTGCTTAGCATTTTTGAAAATTAGTCCACTTTTTCAAATTGTATAGATTTAAAGAGCCCAACTTTAGGCTCCTATTTTTGAAAATCTTGGCCTTAACAGAACTACCACACAACAGCAAGAGGGAAAGGGTTTATTCACACTTTATACTTAAAAAAGGAAAATTAACCAGATAGCCACAGATTACTCTTTAACAATGAGAAATGCAGGCAAAAAATTGACAAAGGTAAAGAAACAAAGGGAATTAGCCAAGGGTTAAAACACAGATACAAACCTAGGAGGTGAATATAAAGAAAAAAAAGTGTAGTGCTGCATCTCTCCCACAGCCTTTGCATGTCATTTTTATACATATATACACAGGAGTGCGTGCGAGTGTTTTCTGTGCAGAATGCAATCCCTTTGGGGCAGGGATCTGTCTTCTTATATATTGGTTAAGAATACCCTCCTCCCAAAAGGCACACAAAACCGAACATTACTCAAAGTCAAGCATAGATCCCCTGCACCGTGCAGCAGAAATTGAAAGGTATACAGACGTGCCAAATGTGGAACGCGAGCTGATTTTCAGTGGCACTCTCACTGCCCGGGTCCTGGCCACCGGTCCGGGGGGCTCTGCATTTTAATTTAATTTTAAATGAAGCTTCTTAAACATTTTAAAAACCTTATTTACTTTACATACAACAATAGTTTAGTTATATATTATAGACTTATAGAAAGAGATCTTCTAAAAAGGTTAAAATGTATTACTGGCACGCAAAACCTTAAATTAGAGTGAATAAATGAAGACTCAGCACAGCACTTCTGAAAGGTTGCCAGCCCCGACGTAGAGAGATATAGGAAGTGAACGGATAAAGAGTTTTTTGGATGAAATTTCCCAGGCTTTTAAATAAGAAAACGATAAAAACAGAAATTCTATCGACTAATTTGCACAACGGAAAGAAACTCCAGTAAGGCAACAGCATCTTTTTTCCATGCAAAGAGAAAGAATGTGAAGAAAGGTTCAGGGTTTTCTTAAAGGAAAAAAAAAGTAAGTGTAATCCATGTTAAAGCAGATAAAGTACTTTAAACAGAACATTCAGTAAAGATAACAGTGCAATAAAACTAATAATGAAAAATGTAGGTTATCTTTCTAAATGTAAGGATTTTCTTCTTCATCTTAGCAAAAGAAACACCGCTGCTAGTCTGAATAAATTACATTGTGGTAACACGGGTCTATGAACTACAATAGCTCTGCTTGTGGTCTCTGGGACTGGCTTTTAGAACAAATACGTTGAGCTGGGAGGTGGGATAAATATTTATTCTCCTTACCATTTTATCTTTCACAACAGAAGAGATTGTTGATATCAAACCCTGCTACTACATCCTCTGAACAAGATATAAACAGAACAAACATTTATGCCAGGCATATGGTCTACCCTCATTGGCAGGAAATGTCATTAATAGCACTGACTGTTGCTCACACTACCACATATATTTACCATATCTTGGGGGGATCATTGTGCAGCGAAGAATAAATGCAACTGTATTGTTTTCAGGGGAGCAGTAAAGAGCATTTTCTAGAGCTGGCCACGAAACCAAATTTCAGTCCTGGGAAAATTTTCAAGTTTTCAGAATTTTTTTCCCTCCTGAATGGGGATGAAAAGCCAGAAACTCAAATATTTTTGTGGGACTGAAAATCCTGCAATATTTCATTTTGGAAACACCAACACATGGTATTTCCAAAAGGAAATAAGCGCCCCAGGATTCCTGGCACCTGCTAACTGAAATTGACATGATTCTTGTCAGTTTCACACAGCCCAGCACTGAATAGCAGCTGAAACTGATCAAACTCCTTCACATGGGGCCCAGTCTAACACACTGCTCTGCACTGTCACGTCCCATAGACTTCAGCTTCCATTGGTTTCCATGAGACCTGAGGGCACTCATCACCTTACAAGTGTTTAAACCACTCAATCCAACTCTTCTCTTGCACGTCTGAGATACCTCAGTGTAATATTAATGATAAAACCAAAGCACAACTTTTTATCTAAATCAGGGGTCGGCAACTTTCAGAAGTGGTGTGCCGAGTCTTCATTTATTCACTCTAATTTAAGGTTTCGCGTGCCAGTAATACATTTTAACCTTTTTAGAAGGTCTCTTTCTGTAAGTCTATAATATATAACTAAACTATTGTTGTACGTAAAGTAAATACGGTTTTAAAAATATTTAAGAAGCTTCATTTAAAATTAAATTAAAATGCAGAGCCCCCTGGACCAGTGGCCAGGACCCGGGCAGTGTGAGTGCCACTGAAAATCAGCTTGTGTGCCACAGGTTGCCTACCCCTGATCTAAATCCTCAAACTTCAGTAGCTTGTATAGCATAGAACCCACATCCAAGCCACCATGGTTTTAGGTTAGCAAAACCAAACTTCAGTCAATAAAGTCTTGCAAGAGAGAAACGAAAATTATCTCTGTTTGCCTGCTATGAAGTCAAGGCACCACCAAAATCTTTTATTGAATCCCTCCACATCCATTCCAGAGTTTCGAAGTTTGGTTTTGCTAAAATGAGGGCTGCAAATGCAAAATCTGATTGATGAGTAGTCTCTAACCCCAAACCCATCCCTCTCGGTCCAACACTAATACTGAGCAGAGCTGTAGTGATCTCCATATGAACTTCAAATAGGTTTGAACAAGAGAGTCTTTATACTAGACCGTGCTTGTTCATTTTGATGGCAATGTGGGATCGCTTCCCAATAATATGTTGCTCCAGCCCCAGATCTTACACCACTTTGGGAAAGGGCTACAAAGAAAAAAAGGGAAGGAATAGACAACAGAGAAATATGCCAGCTAATCCTACCCAGTGGGCCAAATTCTGCCCCCAGAGTTGTGCCTATAGCTTCCACTGAAATGAATGGAGAGCTGCGTGGGCAGAATTTGTCCGCTTTGGTTTAAAACATGAACACAAGATTTTGACTCTTACCGTATCAACATAGCTTCCTCCGAAACACTTAACACAAATGGTTGGGAGTACTGTACTATAACGATGCATGACCATGCACTGCTCTAGTCTACGGCCCAAACCCTGCCATCATTATCTGTCCCTTACTCAGGAATAAAATTCCACTAACTTCACGGGGAGATTTCCTTGAATACCGACCGCAGGATTTGTCCCTTTGTTTTGCACCTTTCTGAACACTAATAAACACTCTGTGAATTTGTAGGGACATACTAATTTAAACCAGCACCAAAACGACTTTAGAACAGGATTTCAAATTTTGAAATGTATTACAGAAGAGGAACATTCACACTGTGTTTCTTACTGTTGATTGATTGCCTTTCTGGAAGTGTTTTCGGCACTTCCCAATTAGATTATAAGTGGTTAAAAGCAGATAAAAGGAGCTTTTGAGGACTCAGTGTCAGCTGGCATTCGACTGAGAATTAGACAATCAGAAATAGCCAGCTCAGAGGCCAAACAATTAGCCAGACAATTAAAAGGGTATGTTGTATGGGGTTTTATGTGGCATGGATAATAGACCCGCAATATTTGTACCAATAAAGCATAAGGCTAAAGATGAAGTTTATTTTCCTTTTCAGCAGCTAACTGGATGGTTTATTCCATTTTAGTCAAACAAAAAGGATGTATTTTTCCCTGCTCACAAAAAAAAATTGGTATCTTTTGGTTACAGAATTAGGGCCAGATGCTACTGCTGTTATGTCACTGTAGCTCCATCACTAGAACTATACTGATTTACAGTAGCTGAAGATCCTGGCCGATACAATCTGAAAATAGAGTGGGAAATTTACTGAGAATCAAAGAAGGGACGCAGGCTTTAAGTTTCCATGTGCTATACATGTAATAGAAATTTCTGTCTCTTCTGTTGTGTGTATGCATTAGGGGTCTGATCCTGCCATGCGCCCAGTGCCTCTTCTTTTATTCTGAGTCCAGTCCTGACTCCTCCTCTTAGCGTAACTCCCACTGAAGTCAATGGGTGATCTGTGTATGGAGATGCCTGCAGGATCAACCCTTTTGTTTTTAGGGCCAGAACATCCCAGTGAATATGCATAAGTCTTAAAGTTTTGTTTTTCTTCCCTATATTCCAAACCTTTAAGTGCCTTTGGGTGGGCTGACACATGCATCACGAAAGTGCCTGTGTCGTAATGTACCACTACAGCGGTGTGTTGAGAAGAAGTCAGAGATAAAAGGGTTGCAATGCTCCCATAATAGACTCATAGACTCATAGACTTTAAGGTCAGAAGGGACCATTATGATCATCTAGTCTGACCTCCCGCATGATGCAGGCCACCAAAGCTGACCCACCCACTCCTGGAATAATTCTCTCCCTTGACTCAGCTGTTGAAGTCCCCAAATCATGATTTAAAGACTTCAAGTCGCAGAGAATCCTCCAGCAAGCGACCCCTGCCCCATGCTGCGGAGGAAGGCGAAAAACCTCCAGGGCCTCTGCCAATCTACCCTGGAGGAAAATTCCTTCCCCACCCCAAATATGGCGATCAGCTGAACCCCGAGCATGCCGCACCTCTTTGCTTTTCAAAGGGCTGGCTCACTATGGCTGCAGTATCTTGCACACTTTCTTGCAAGGACAAAGACAGCTAAGCACTGGGCTGTATACACTCTAAACATCCGATTAGAAAATCTCCAATATCTGTGACATCCAGATCTGAGTCCAAATTTTGTGTCATAAAACTATCTCTACTACAAATACCATCAATGCAGTACACAATGCCACATATAAGTGAAATAAAATATCAGAAAGGTGCCGTACATTATTCCCACACCAGACCCAGAAACTCCTACACCTTGGGAAGGTAGGGCTGTGAAGGGGCTGTGCTTGGTCCTCTGTGACATTAAGGCCCTGACTCAGCAAGTTACATCAGCAACTGCTGTAACTGCAGTCAAATTTAAAGTTCTATTCTATACTTTCTTATACTACACTCATCACCACAGTATCAGAGCATCATACATAAGAACAGCCACATTGGGTCAGACCAATAGTCCATCTAGCCCAGTATTCTGTCTCTGACATGGGCCAGTGCCAGATGTGTCAGAGGAAATGAACACAAGAGGGCAATTTAGAGTGATCCATCCCCAGTCGTCCAGTCCCAGCTTCCGGCAGTTGGAGGTTTAGGGACACTTGGAGCATGGGGTTGCATCCCATCTGGGCTAATAGCCCTTGGACCTATTCTCCATAAACTTATGGAATTCTTTTTTGAACCCTCACAACATCCCATGACAACACGCTCCAGAGGCTGACTGCATGCTGTGTAAAAAACAACTTCCTTTTGTTAATTTCACCAGGTAATCCCTAGTTCTTGTGTTATGTGAAGGGGTAAATAACACTTCCTTTCTCCACACCGGTCATGATTTTACAGACCTCTACCATACCCCTCTTAGTCATCTCTCTTCTTAGATGAACAGCCCCCATCTTTTTAATCTCTCCTGTGTGGAAGCTGTTCCACTTCCCTAACCATTTTCTTTGCCTTTCTCTGCATCTTTTCCAATTCTAATATATCTTTTTTAAGATGGGGTGACCAGAACTGCAAGGTGTGGCGTACCATGGATTTATACAGTGCCATTGTGATATTTTCTATCCCTTAACCAATGGTTCCTAACATCCTGTTAGCTTTTTTGACTGCCGCTGCACTTTGAGCAAATGTTTTGAGAGAACCATCCACAGTGACTCCAAGATCTCTTTTTTGAGTGGCAACAGCTAATTTAGACCCCATCATTTTGTGTGTATAGTTGGGATTATTATGTACAACGTGCATTACTTTGCACTTACCAACACTGAATTTCATCTGCCATTTTGCTGCCCAGTCTCCCAGTTTGGTGAGATCCCTTTATAACTTGTCACCATCCGCTGTGGACTTAACTGTCTTGAGTAATTTTGTATCATCTGCAAATGTTGCCATCTCACTGTTCAACCCCTTTTCCAGATCATTACAAAATGTTGAACAGGACTGGTCCCCATATTGATCCTTGGGGCATCCCACTATTTATCTCTCTCCATTGTGTCAGCAGGAGCCCATTGCAGGGGCCTCTAGGATATTGAGTATGATGTGAGGAAATGAATGCTCCACGAATCCTGAGGCAGGTGGAATTTTGAGGACCCTGGTTGGAATGACCTGCTATCTTAAGTACTTGCTTTGGAAAAATGAGGTCTCCTTGGCTTAAACTCTTTGTCACAGACGTCAGCCTTTGGGTCTTTCAAAATCCATGGCTGGGAGTCCCCTGATTGGGGGTGCGGTCTAGAAATGAAAAGAAGAGTCTCTGCTTTCATTTTCTTAAACATCTGCAGCAGGAAGCTGCCTAAAGCTCCATGTCCCCCCAACCCCTTCCATCCTTCCCTCCACAACACTTCTTGATATCAAGCGAGTCAGCTGAATGTGGGGTGTGTACTCCAAAGAGTCCTCTCACTCTGCCTCCCCCAGATCCTTAGGCCAGCGCCGTTGTATATCAAAGTGTGATAGGAATGGATATAAAGTGTGTGTGTGTGGGGGGGGGGGTTAATTGTTTCACTGGTTCGGCCCAAAAATGTTAAAGTTGCCTTTGATTGGTCAAGATGATGAGGAAGCGAGGCCCACAGTCATATGCCCCCCCCCATTAGATCTCTGCTGGTCTCCACACTACCTTCCCCTTTTGCTTTATAAAGTACAGGATGCTGCCAGAAGTGTGCTGTCATGTTCGGCATTAGGTTTCTGGGTTCTGTGGTGTACCAGATGTCATGTGTTGTTGTTTAGCAGAGAGTACCAACAAAGAGTAAAATTTTACTATTTTGGTTTGGTGTCTTTTGGTTGCAAAAGACTAGAAGCAAGCTTTTGTACATGAGATAATGGAACCCCCCGGAAAACAAACCATTTGGCAAACAAGCTGTTGTTAAGTTTTACACTGGGTTGTATACTGTTGTGTTTTGCTGCACTGGTGAGGTTTTTATTTTGCAGAGGTTTACCGCACATACACAGAAAGACATTGTCAGTTTCTCACACTGTCCCCAAAAGGTCTGTGAACTGCCATGTGTCAATATCGCATACTCAGTTGCAAATTTATTTACAGTTCATTGGCACAGCTCGGCTGAGACGACAATTACCAAATTACAGCCGAGGCCAAGCTTAGTGTTCCAAATAATGCCCAGATGTACAAACTGGTTTTCCTCTACCATGAAAACAGCTGAGGAGAAGGAGAAGTGCCTTGTATTAGGAGGAAACAAAAGTCCTCTCTAATCAGAAAATGCCACTAATAAAAATCCCACTTCAGCTACACAGAGCGTGTGCGTGGGAATGTCTGCTGCCTGCACTCCTGAAATATCAGAGCATAAAAATGATCACTGTACATTTAATCAGTTGCTTTACTTTATCTGTTGTTCTCTATTTTTAGCCATAGGGGAAGACTATGAAAATCTGCTTGAAGGTACTTTCCTGCTCGATGGACTCTGGCGCCATGAACCCTAGCAATGATCCATACTGAGGGGCCTCTCGCCTTCCTGACTAGAGTTCTGATTCATCAAGGTGCTGAACATGAGGTAATCCCTGCAGTCCTTAGGTTTGTGCCCACCTCCTTCATGTTAGTCCAGCCCCCCTGTATTCACTCCTTTCCAGAGGAGAAGCACAATTCAGCACAATGCTGCTGACAGCTGCTGGAAGCTGCTACATGCCTGGGACCAGATTATGCCTCCCACAATGCTCACTCAGGTAGGGGAGAGGCATGAGGGACAGCGCCTGTGTGGTGGTGCCAGGAAGGCATAATTCCACTTCACCTGTTGGGGACTAAGCAGTTAGGGGCACTCCTTCCCTGACCGTGAAAAAGATGTTTGACAGTCCTTTGCTAAGGACTAAACACAGGGGACTGTATCAGGTCTCTATGTAGTTTTCCGTCTCACTATCTCACACACACAACTGCATGGTGTAGCAGCCTTCCCTGTTCCGTGTCTCTCTGTAGGCAGCAGAGGTGGTCCAGGATGGCATATCTGGAGAGGCATGGGTTGGACAACTGGCCCATCCTCCTGGCACGGCAAGATGGCTGTGCTGGATAGTGTGTCGGCAAACACCTTTTTCACGGTGTGGCAAGGAGTTTTTAAAGCCTTTGCATTTCATTTTCATTCCCATGCAGAACTGGCAGAAATGTTGCCTTGGATCAAATTCAGGAATGCTCATGATAATAATAATATCACTTTCTGCCCACCGATAGCGGAGTAGCAAAAAGTGGTAGTTACGCCCAGTGTTGCCAGGAATGATCCCTGCAAGCAGGGCAGGCAAGGGTGCTATTGCTAGCATTCCTAACTACAAACTGCCTTGATTTTAATTTTGCATTTTCCCTCACTAAAGATGCTCAGATCCAGTGATGGGGCATAGACAATCCGCAAAAGAGGTAATCCTTTTTAAAAAAAATGTGTGGTCACATGCTGATTCTCAGCAAAAATTCACTAGTAAGAAGCATTAGTGCCTCTCTTGTTGCTAAGATTTCATTACTCTTGCAAAACATTCTGTGGTAGATTTACCAGTACACTCTGGGTATCATTAATAACATACATGACATTCTGTGCTTTTTTTCAATGGGGTTTGTTCGCTGATTTTGCTGATTTCGATAACATGCATCAGGTCTCCCTGTTGGTGCAAATCAGGTAATTTTTATATCCTGGTAATCAACATTGAAAAGAGAATCAATAAAATCTTGTCACAAAATTCCATTGACATTCAAAATATGTTATTGATGCTATGACCGGATGTATAAATCCCGCACTGGACAGGAGGGGGTTAAGGAGTAACTCTGGGCTAAGGAGGCCCTGCCCCTGCTGAGCACCTTGGTTTATAGGCAGGATTTAAAAGGGAGCCAGACAGCTCAGTTGGGGCTGGCAGGCCAGGGAGAAGGACATGTTCTGGGAGCTCCAGGGAAGGAGGTAAGCCAGGGAATGGGGGAGGCGCAGCACCCAGAGACTGGGATCAGGGCTGGAAGCCCAGAAGGCAGCACTCTCCAGGGATGGATGGCGGCCAGCTGGGATGCAGAGGGAGGTAGGAAGTGACCCAGGGAAGCTCACTTGAGGCTGACACCAGGCACCACTGGGTGAACGAAGCCAAACCAGCCTCCCAGGGCCCTGAGTCAGAACCCAGTGGAGTTCCTGTACCCCGCCCTTGAACTGTACCCGTTAAGCAGAGCAGCCACCCATGAACTGCACCCACAAGCTGGGGCTGCCGTCCAGGACTTTACCCATCAGGCAGAGTTGCTACTCGAGAGCTGCGCCCATTAGGTGAGGCTGTCGCTGGAGACCAACCATTGGGGGTGACTGCCACCTTGGGCTCTAACCACTAGGCAGGAGATGCTGCTTTCCACCCACAGATGCAATTATTGCAAAGCCTGAATTGCTAGTGTTCCAGGCACTTCGGATACGAGTTTCAGAGGAGCTGCAAATACAGCACAAAGTCAATGGACAGTGTTTTCTGCACTGGTATTGAAGCACAAACTATACAGAACTCCCACCGACTTCAGTGGGGTCAGTATGTCCCCCATAATGTCTAAGATTGCCCTTTATTCTGGGATCCATACCATAACGAGGCACAGTCAGCAAATACTGGCCTTTCCAGTTTTGTATTTAATCTGGATATATTTCCTTGGTTCTCCATTGTATGTCTTTGGCTTCTGAGCCCATCTGTGACACTTCAGGGTACATTTTCCTTGTGGTGTGGGGGGATTTAGCTCATTAATGTACTGTTAATAAAATATGGCAGCTTAGTCCCTGCACATCACACTGATAACGTCCCCTTTACCGTAAGGAGGTTTGCCCACAGCAGATTCAGCAGCAGAGTCTTCTATCTGTTTTTGAGTTTTAATGACTGTCTGGTTATAATTACCGAATCTCGATATTTACAGAAAACTGACCTCTCTATTGTGCAGCTAACAGCACAATCCCAAATGTGCGAAATGCCAATTTGCTGTAAATAGAGAGCTGCTCACTAGCATTCAAGAGCAGTTAAATCATAAACAGTAACTGACATTTAATGATCGCAGTGTTTACCAAAAAGCAGCTGTTCACTGGGCAAAATTCTGTGGAAATGCAGTGAGAGTAGAAAAAGGCACAGGGGACCTCTGCCTTGCCCCCACCAGAGATAGAAATGATTGGCATCTAGTGCTCCCTTGAATTCTAGGCCTGATCACTGAACCTAGTGGCACTCCACAGCCCCAAACTGCACAGCTGGCTGGTTACAATGTGTATTTCATCCTGGGGGCTTGGCCAAAAACCTCCACTCTCCAATATGCCAATAAGACGGCATGGCAGACCGGGTAGCATGGAGCAGCCCGTGTGCCAGGTAGCAGAACAGCAAAAGGAGTCGCAGAAAACCTCCAAGAGTTTCAGCAAACCCAGTGACAAGAGAGACAGTCCTGGCTATCCTGGCAGGCAGGCCAACAATGGAGCCTCCAGCAATTTATTACGAGCCAGCCGCAGGTGCAGCAACAGCTCACGGAGAAGTTGGTGAGTCCCCCGGCAGGGAACGTTGGGCGATGGGCATAGGACTGTGCAAAATGGGCCTGACACCAATACCTTTTTGTTAATATTCAGGAGCGGGCTGGGAGAAGAGGGTTTGGCTTTCCGATTAGCTCCCTTCCTCTCGGGAGAGGCACAAGCTGTGTATATGGCAGTGAGTGATGTACAAGCAGCTGACTCTGATATAGTGAAAGCAGCCATTCTGGATTGAATGGGAGTATCTGCTGAACGGTACCGGCAGACGTTATGGTTGGCAAGATGGTCAGAGGGAACACGGTCTACGGCCTTTGTCCAAAACTTATCTGATTGGGGCCACTAGGAGGCTGAGACAGGATGACTGAGGAGTTGGGATTATTATTATTACTCTTATTCTGGAGCAACTGCTACACAGTCTCCCCGCGGTCACTAGGGTTTGGCTGCAGAGACACCAACCTACTACATAAGACATTGCTGTAAAACTCTCTGAGGAGTTTGTGAAGGCGGACACCCCAATGAACCAGCCCATCCATTTAGAGGACACAACCCAAGGAGGAAAAGCAGGGAGCCATCAATGAAAAGGACACCAGTAAAGAAGAGGGCGGACAAGGAGACCGCACCCACTCACCATCCAATGATGAGTTATCAGTGTGTGTGTGGGGGGGTCAGAGTATTTGAAAAGGAACTGCCCCGCGTGGATTGTAATTTCGCTGAGTTCAGTGGGTGAACAGAAACCCTGGGGACACCCACCATCTCCGCAAGATGGGGGCAACCACAAGGAACTGGCCTGATAGACTCTGTCGCAGGATGCTTGTTGGTCAGGAGACTGGATGAAGCCCTGTGAGATGGTGTTGGGAGAGAGTTTAAAACTGACGTGTATTCATGGGGAGGAGAAAATCTGCCCAGAGTACCTCTGGACATGTGGGGAACATTTAGAAGGCAGCGGGTTAGGGTGATCAGGACCTTGCCCCAGCTGGTATTAATCACAAGAGATTGGAGCCCTTTTCTTTTAGGAAGGGAAGGAATTCACGGAGAGCCAAATGGCCAGAAAGGGCACGACCAGGGTAGGTGAGGTACCAAGGAATAGGTCAGGAAGCAACAGGAGGGCTAGAGAAAGAAGAAATGGGGCATGCTAGTCAGAAGACAAGCCAAGAATCCAAAGGCCTGGGAGAATACCCTAAGGTAAAGGGGACTGAAAAGGGGGCAAAAATAGAACAGGATTTTGTGGAGAAAGAAGGCTTATGGGGATGAGGACCAGAAGGCCCCTGAGCAAGCGCAATTGGGTTTGAACGTTGGAAGTAACTTGGGTGAGGTAGGAGCAAGGGAGACCTTACAAGCAGAGGAGGAGTCCAGTGGGGCACAGGGTTGCCTCCAGTGTGAGAACAGGGGGGCAGAAACAGATGTGACCCACCTGAATACACCTTTTGCAGGTGGAAGACAGAGAAGGCTTCCATAGTGATGCCAGAGAGCCAGTTGAGAGAAACCTTGTCCACCAGTGGGGACAGTAGCTCCCAGAGGAAAGGCTGAGCCCAGGAGAGGAGGGAAAGGCGGGGGGTGGGGTGGAAGAGGGGGAAGGTGAGTGACAGAATGTGAGTAGCCTAAGGCTGGTCGACACTACAAGGTCAGATTGACCCAGCTACGTTGCTCAGGGGTGTGAAAAATCCACACGCCTGAGAGACGTAGTTAAGCCGACCTGACCCCTGGTGTAGACAGTGCTAGGTCAACCTAGCTACCACCTCTCAGGAAGGTGGATTCCCTACAGCAATGGGAGAACCCCTCTGGTCGGCGTAAGTAGTGTCTACACTGCAGAGCTGTAACTGTATCGCTGTAGCCAGCGTTCCAGTGTAGAGAAGCCCTGACTCATCACTCTTTGCAAGTGTCCCTCCATGGGCCAAACTGAGGAGAGGAAGGCAGAAGGAAGGGGCAGAGAAGCCCAGGAGCTCAGACTCCTCCTCCCCACTCCACTTGCTCTGTGCCTGGGGAGAAGGTAAAAGCCCTATGTTGTGGGGGGACAAGGACTTGACTAGCACATTGTAAATAAAGCAGGCGGTGGTGAACCAATGCAGCAGTGTGTGAGGACTGTTTGCAGTAAGGAATTAAGGGTGAGGGAACCCCGCCCTGTGACACCAAGCCCCAGGTCCTTTGCAGCTGGCAGGCACTCTGAGGAACATACGCTGCTTCTTTCAAAATCAGCTGTAAGTCGTGCTAAGCAGCATGCTCCCTGAGGAGTGCCTCGGCACACCTCTGCCCCACCCCGTCGCTAGCACTCTGGAACAGAGCAAGGATACAGTTTGTCCCATTACCACTGTCCCTTTGGTGATTCTGGCCTCCTGTATCAGTTCTTTAAACATGCCATACAGCATGAGGTGTGTACCCCCTATATGAGGGAGGCGCCTGATTCTCATGGAGAACTGATATGTTCCCTAGTATCAAGAATAATGCCTCACACCTAACTAAGTGCCTTTCATGGGAGGATCTCAAAGCGCTTTGGAAGCATCCATTTATTAAGCCCCCAAATGCCCCTATGATGCAGGATTTATTTATATACCCTTTGCTAAATGGAAGCAAAGAGAGGTTCTCCAGTTTACACAGTGACTTGGTGGCAGAGTCCTTTCTCCTAGGGCTTGATCCTGCAAGGTGCTGAATTTCTCCCATGAGATGCTCAGCACTCTCAATTCACAGGTAAATGGCAGGGCCTGCAGCACTTTGCAAGATCACTACAGCAGACCTCCGTCCTAGCCACTAGATTACACTGCCAATCTCTCCAATAGAATCCAGTGGCCAAAAAGAAACAGGTGGCTGCATTGCTGTTGTTTTCCACAAATGTCATTGGGCAAGTTCGTGGTTGCTGCAGTGCGGTTGCTTAGTACCTCAGCACCGGTGCCTTTTGACCACAGAGCCAGTTAATCTGGCCCCAGGAGGATCAAACCATTGTAATGCCCCTCTGGAGGTGCAGATCTGGTATAGAAGCTTCTTCATCACTGCACTCCCTTCTGCCGGTGTCCGGGTGTGGCCAGAGGAAAGGGGATGGAGTTAGGTTGCCTAAATGCTGCCCTAATCCCCTGCAGTTGTTTCCAAGCATCAGTCTGCTCTGTCTTATGCTTGGGGACCGGCCCTGCACCCAGTAACCTCAGGACTGCGAGCGTGAACTTTTTGTCACCCCCACTGTGCTGTGAGCCAGATCCAAAGACCTGACCCATTATGCAGAAGAAGCAAACGTCGGCTGTTCAGTGTAATAACCGTTCCAAAATCAACTTTTCATAATACTTTTATGGATGGCCCACATTCTCCATCTCCTGACACATTCTGTAACTATTTACTTAACTAAATTGTGAAAAAGCAAAGCTTCAATTCCCCGGAGACTCTTTCGTAGGCTTGTTTATCTCTATGTTGCAATGGTTCTGCTGTTGTGAAATCCTCAAGCTGAAAATTCGAAAGGAAATTTCTAGTGACAAGCTTTCCTTGAGGCAGTAAACAAACAGAATTCATTAAGGAGAAAGGAATAGAGGCAGAAAACACCCTAATCATCAGACACACACAAAAACTCCTTTTCAGCAGAATCGTGCTGAGAAAAAAAAATCCTTGTGCCAGTTTGGTGTTTAAGTCTTTCGCTGACTTTAATGGCAGTTGAATTCAGAGAGTCGGGTTGCACCTTTAAACAGCATGTTTCCATTTGCCAAGCTCAGAAAGTGCTAAGTCCTTTCTACACCTGCTTAAACAAACTCCCAAAACATTGCTCTAGGAAGTTCTCAGGTGTTTGCTCACGGACAGACTATCTGATTAAATAAAAAAATGAATCATGAGCTCAAACACCAGCTGACAATACTAACGATTTTTTTACCTGTAGCACCAAGAATTGTATGTTCTGGCTTCATGTTAAAAAATGAGCTGATTAAACCATAATACTATGTGTTTTATGTAGCCTAGAGTTGAATGAATTACTGGCAGGAAGCACAGCTCATGAATTCAATCAAAAATCCTTTCATTTGTCACAGCCACTTCCTGTCCGTCTTTTAAACATCTGCTTCTCCTGTTCATGACAGAAAAAGTCTTTATTAAAATAATAAGCATTCACCAATACTTCCCTTGAATACAGCAGGCAGTTTCTCTATGAAACAGGCTTTCCCCGTTCAAGTTTATTTTATATATCTTTAATAGCTTCCTTGTACCCTTCTCTTTCTTTCCGCTTCTAAATTCTGGGAAATCTCAGACTGACAAAAGAAGACATTTTTGAAACTGCTCACACATTCACAAGCTTAAACGGCCCTTCGCCTTTCGGCCAATCAGGAACAAGTGTTTGGGCTGTTTCGCTGGCAGCTGTGCCAAGAATCACTTGCACGCCTTAAATGGCAGCCACTTCCTGCTGGAGGAGGCCCACGCTAGCCAAACATAAATCCAGCACAGAAGGCCACAGAGGGAAGCAGGAGGTGTTGCTCAAAGTTGAGCCCCGCAGGACTGCGAAACGGCTGCTGGGCCGAGCTAGCAGATGTGTCACCGGTCCTTTGTCATCAGCCCTCGAGTGGCGCAGCGCAGCTGAGCCCAAACCAGATGTTCAGTCTGTGAGAAAAGCTAAACACACCCTTTATATATACACCTCTACCCCGATATAACGCTGTCCTCGGGAGCCAAAAAATCGTACCGCGTTATAGGTGAAACCGCGTTATATCGAACTTGCTTTGATCCACCGGAGTGCGCAGCCCCGCCCCCCCGGAGTGCTGCTTTACCGCGTTATATCTGAATTCGTGTTATATCGGGTTGGGTTATATCGGGGTAGAGGTGTATATATATTCCATTTACAGTAACTGATAATGCAATTAAGCCTCTTTCACTAGTCTCACGATTTCCTGGCCTATACTATTTATTTATTTATTTATGCAAGTGATGGGCCTCAGCTGTCTGACCCCGCCCCCTGCTGTCCTTAAATGTTGTGTGCGCCATTTTCTAGCAAAGGTGGAATCAAAACTTTTTCTATCTACACGTTTTGCACTTTCAGGTGGTTCCATATTTCCTCCCAGGCATCTAACAAAATTACATCATTCCAGTGAAACGTCAAAATACATTATTTGAATTAAATATGTTTTTAAAGAATTGGTCCATAATAATAATAATAATAAATTAATATAATGCCCAGCTCTTATATAGCACTTTTCATCAGGAGATCTCAAAGCACTTTACTAAGGAAGACAGTATCATTACCCCCATTTTACAGATGGGGAAACTGAGGCACAGCACTGTGAAGTGACTTGTACCTAAAGGATCCCTAACCACTTTTCCAGCTTAGTGACCCACTATACAAAATATATAGTGGTATTACTTCATCTACCATCAAACTGTAGTCAGCTCTGGGCTGAAAAATGGAGCTGTTTAACAGAGCATAACAATGACTAAATAATACCATGATGGGTTCGACAGACAATCCCAAGAGAGACAGCTATAACACAGGGAAGGTTTAGGGCTGGAAGAGAAGAAGGCTACGTTAGGGAGAAACAGCAGCCTCGCAATAGTTAGGTTACAGTGTCATTCGCAATGTATACCGGATGTTTGACCTCTTTTTAAAAGGCTCAGAAAAAGGCATGAGGGAGCAAGGTCAAGAAGAATCACTTGCCAAAATTTGACATGAATTGGCCCAGCTGATTCTGAGATTTGGGTGTTTGAAAAAAGTAGTCAATTTGCTGGAGTGGCAAATTCTTAATGCTTTTGTGTCATATCATGTCTCAAAAGGAGTGAGGTCTAGAGGACACTTCTTGCGAGTGTCCGAAAGCTAACATGATAGTAGAAACTGGCTTTCCAATGTGTGGGGTGTTTTTTGAAGTGCAATTGCTCTTTTAAAGAGTAGCTCACTTCAGGCCTCATTCAGCACTGATCTACTGTTTTTGACCAGTGTAACTCCAGCGAAGCAAAACTGGTGTAAAACTGGAGTAACTCCGTGGTGAATCAGGCCCTTTAAGTTTTTGCTGTTCTCCGGTAATTTGTTTGTTTTCACAACTTGAACTCTAGCTTAATCAAACTTGTTTGACTGGGCATTCAGCTGGAATTGCACGGAGACTTTTCATCTCGCACGTAGCTATATGTATGTACAATCTTAAAACAAACTAGATGGCAGAAAATATTACTGACCTCTCCGTTAGTGTATCACAGAAGGCTTTTGCTGTTGTTGCTGGTGTACACGCACTTAGATTTAGGGCCCAACTCTGCTCCCAGTGACGTCAATGGAAATTTGTCATTGGCTTCAGTGGGAGCAGGACCGGGCAGTAAGGCCCTGATTCTGTAAAGACCTAGCATGTGTTTAACTGTATACGCATGAATAGACTCATAGTAAGTTGTGGCAGGTTCAGGACAGGGCCCTAGAGGACAACAGTCTCCTTTGCCTCTTAAATTGCCTTAGACAGTCTTTGTAAGATCTGCGAAACCCGCAAATATTCCTAAAACCTTGAGGGAATCTCCAGTTGTACTCTCTAGTCCACTGCACAAAGTGAATTTAAGAGATGGCCGGTAGAAAATTCTTTCTGTTTAAGGGAACTCTGCCAGCACAGCTACTGTCTGCACCAGATACCACCCTAACCCACAGCATAAGGGGAGTAAGGGGGTACATTGGAGGCACCTCATGGCAGGCAGGCCCTGGGGGACCTGAGGACAGTGCCATTAGTTGGAGTTTCTCCTTTGCAGCTCTAACTTGCGCCAAGGCCAGGAAACTTGAGATCAGGCAGTTGCAACCTAAAAAGAAGTAAGGGCTGCAGGCAAGAACCTGCCTCTTACTCCTTTTAAAATGCAATTTGCAATGTATTTTCAAGAGCTCCTGTGAGAGCCAGCTCTGAATGTTTCCTCAGTTCAAGGCAGAAGAGTTCCAGATCTGGGGGATTGGTTCAGCACGCCATAAGGAGAGGGGCCAGGTTCAAAGTTCTGAGCCAGATCCAAACTTTTCTGGCGTTCTGGGGGTTCAAATTTGGGGCTTTGGTTCAGACCTGTATTTGAGGGAGGGAAAAGCTGAAGGGAAGAAAAACCTCTCCTTAATCCTACTAACACCCACAAGGCAAAACCCAGTAGTTTGGTGCAGCTGTTTTCCCAAATAAGACTCAGGGTTGGCTCTCAGGTTTTCAAGCCCTACCAATGAGACTCGGGGGAGGGGGGGTCACCTTCTTCCGTTCCCATGATCAGATCCCTCACCTCCACGTTCCCACTATCTACACACCCACTTTATCCCCACCCTTCCTTTTTGGAAAGACCCACTTCCCTCAAACAGAGGAAGAAGCAGGAGATGGAGCTGAAGTGCATCGTTCCAAAAAGGAAGGGTGGGGATAAAGCATTTCAATTTCTTCGGTGTCTCACTGAAACCAAAGGGCTTTATTCTCCTCGCCCTCTCAGTGGTGTACATCCAGTGAAGTTAGAGCAGCGCACCTTAATAAAAGTGAAAGGAGAGAAGAACCAGGCCCCAAGTCAGAGGGGACTGTGGTTAGGAAATCAGGAGTGGTGCTCTGGGGTGAGTGCTGTAAGAGGCCTTTGAAGTGCTGGGGCCCCGTGCAGCTGCCTAGGCCTAAAGCAAACACTACACGGGACTTCCACTTTGCTAACGACCACGAAAGCAGTTCCGGGACGTTCCCGCTTGTCCTGACAGCAGCACGGTTTCCTGAAATATTTACACATTTGAAAATGAGGAACTCGTCATGGACCCGTCCCTCAGCCCGGCAGTTCTCCCTGCCTCCGTACCCTGTCCAAACGGTTAATTCACCGCGGAACAAGGCCATGATTCACACACAGTTGCTTCTCTTTTCATGTTGAACATGATCAAAAGGATAATTACACAGAATGGAATTCTGCAAGGACAAAAATTGCGTGTGATCCTCCTAACATAAAGAACTCGCTGTGTGTCTGCAAACCCTCCCATTCATTCTGCAGACAGGCAGCCTCAGCTTTCAGCCAAGGAGCAGCCTGCCTTCTCTGAGACCTTTACGGTTGCCAACCCTCCAGGACTGGCCTGGAGTCTCCAGGAATTAAAGATTTATCTTGAATTAAAGATTATGTCCTGTGATTAAATTTCCAGAAATACGTCCAACCAAAATTGGCAACCCTAGAGACCTTCCCTAGAGATCTGCTGTTCACCCCAGCAAACTCAGTCCATCTCTTTGAGTATACTGGGGTTCGAAGTGCAAAGCAGAGGTGGGGAGTCCTTGTTTTTCTGTTAGTTAATTACGTGTGGGGAACTTCACTCAAAGCTCACCGATGCCTGTTCAGCTCACTGAAACCAAGCTGCTTGTTAATAAGAGAGGCAGTAATGACTATCCGATACCACGTAAACAGGAAAATGGGCTCTGGAGATTGTTATGAGAAGGATTGGGGTGTGGCTCCTGTCTTTTTTTCCCCTATAGAGCTTCACTCTGGGTCAAATCCAGCCCCCACCTCTTCAGCTGTGGAGCCTTCCCCACTGCCCAAGAGGCAGAACTATTGTGCTATCATCATGCAAGGGATGCACGATGCCAGGGCAACGCAGAGCCAGGGTGAGTGGAGATGGGGGCTGGACTAGATGACTTCTCAATGTCCCTTCCAGCCCTATAGCTTTATGAGTCTACATCAGACGGGTCAGTGGGCATCCTCCTACCACCCCCACGGCGTGGCTATTAGGAGTGCAAAGGTCTACTTCAGTTCAGGACTTCGAGTAACCTCAGTGGAGCAGCATAGGGCAAGGATGACTCATCCAAGCCACCCCAGGCATGTCTCCCCCAGGTTCCTTGGCCTGAGCTTTGACCCTATAACCAGAGAGTCACTGTAAATGGAATTTTCTGTTTGCACGTGGCAATGCACTGAGACAATATGGGATTTATCGATAAGTGGAGTTTCATTAGATCGGTGTTCCCTTTGTACATTAATTCTATCTCCTCATTTTCAGCTGCTCTTTCCTTAAACTTCACACTGAGTAAGATCTGTAGCACTGGGATGACTATTGACTGGATCTGGTTGGTGGTCTATACTGTATGATCTCTTGTTAATTTTTCATATCCCGCTCAACAGGTAGCCTTAGATTATCTGGGTTGTTTTTGTTAATAGGAGACAGATGGAAACTGGATGTCAAGTTGCTATTCTGAAGCGTGGGAGCTTTGTAGCCTTTTATAAAATGTGTGATATTAAAGATAATTTAAAATGAAATTAGTTTCTGGCATTTAACAATCAGGGAAACTAAATATAAGTGTGTGCTCAGTAAGGGGACTAGAGGGAGATAATTAAGTGGTCTGATCTGGAACAGCCAGGTTCCCAAGAACCACAAGCTAAAGTACAGTAATTAGATTTGGTGCAAAGGGACAGAATCTCATTGACACTAACACTGCACTGGCAGCATAAAGGAGATTTATTTTCAATGAGAATCTGGCCCTTAATATTTCCAAACTATTCTACAAATATGAATGAATGAATCTCCATACCAGCCCTGTGAGGTAGGTAGGCAAATATTATTATCCCCATTTTACAAATGGAAAAACTGAGATACAAAGTGGCTCACATGAATTGCCCAAAGCAAGTCAATGGTAAGACTGGCAATAAGATACCAGGAATGCCGTGCTCCCTCACTCATGCTCAATCCACTAGACCGTATTGCCTTTCTCGACAATGTGACATACAGCACAGGAATCGCAGGCAAGGAGAAATCCTAGCGGGAGGGGTCTGTTAGATGAGACCTTACAAATCAAGGGCAAGGGTGTTTGGTGGGAGTAGGGCAACCAGGATATTAAAAGATGGACTTTAAAAGGTGCCTGTAACAGGGTGGCTGGTGCTCAGGGCTGGAAGACCTGGGTCACCAGCCCTGATTACTAAGGAGACACACCTGGGAGATGAATCAGGTAATTGCCCTATAAAGACCAGCAGGAGGCAGCAAGAAAGGGGGAAAGTTGTGGTAGGGAGCAAGGAAAGGATCATGCAGGATGCCCCTAATACTGGGGGAGTCTGGAAGCTGAGCTGCAGCCAGGTAAAGCCTAGGAGTGACTGGTGAACTGGGACCCAGCTCTCATCAGAAAGGCTGAGAATCCCCTACCCAAGGGGAGAGAGCTAGGGAGTGGGGGTTGGGCCTGGAGGGCCAGTGTAAAGACTAAATAAATTTGACCTCAGGAGGGGAAAAATTAGTTACTTTTGGACTGAATTATTAAGGGGCTCTGAAGAAAGGGAAATAGAGGCAGGGTGCTGCAGAGTGGCCTCTTGTTGTGGGGGGGAGGGAGGTGCTCAGGAGATGGCTGACCTTGTAACAGTACCACTCAGAGGTGCTGGAACAATTTGAATAGTGGGGGTGCTGAGAGCCATTGAATCAAACTGTAAACCCAGTATATGATGGAAACCACTTACCCCTAGGTCCAGCACCTATGGTGCCACAGTACATCCTGTTAGAAGAGGGGAGTGCATCAGTTTACCAGACTCATGTGGAGCTGGTCAGAAAATTGGGGTGGGGGGGCTCACTTCTGTTTTCATTTTGTTTTTTAAATGTTTCTGCTGAAATTTTCCAGCCAGCTGTATTTCACTGTGGTGCTGCATGTTTATGATATATGTGTCTATATGCAGATACAGAGGGACAGATTCTCTTCTCCTGCTCTAGTCTGTGTGTAACCCACACATCTTCTGGGTGTGGTGTCCTGTCCCATCTAGTGGCACCAAGACCACTTAAAGAGAGAGCAATTAATCAGTCTGCTCTACAGCCTTAGCTAACAGGCAATGGGCTTTTAACTCATGCAGTAGAGTAGGGATCGGCAACCTTTGGCACGTGGCTCACCAGGGTAAGCACCCGGACGGGACGGGACGGGACGGTTTGTTTACCTGCCGCATCCGCAGGTTCAGCCGATCGCAGCTCCCACTGGCCACGGTTCGCCACTCCAGGCCAATGGGGGCAGCGGGAAGCAGCGCGGGCCGAGGGATGTGCTGGCCGCCGCTTCCCGCCGCCCCCATTGGCCTGGAACAGCGAACCGCGGCCAGTGGGAGCCATGATCGGCCGAACTTGCGGACGCGGCAGGTAAACAAACTGACCCTGGCGAGCCGCGTGCCAAAGGTTGCCGATCCCTGCAGTAGAGGCTCATGCACTAAGCTCCAGAGGTCCCCGATTCGATCCTGCCCGCCAACAGACCATGTGCACAGACTAGAATTGTACCATAAGGGGCTGCGGCAGAATTTCCCTCAGTGCAGATACAACATAGGCCTACGCTGGACTGCTCAGAAGCCTCCGTGTAAAGGGTATGCAATAGGCAGCTGAACATTAACACACCCCTAGGGCTGATCTAATTTATGTTGAGGGCTATTTCAGCCCTTGGCGTGGTACAGCATCTAGATGGCACAAAGGTGGGTCCTGGGATGGCACCTGCCCAGAATCTCATCCAGAGTTGGTGAAGCACTTTGGGATCTGCAGAATGAAGAGGCATTTGGTGACATGTAATATCTGTATAGCTTAAATAGCTAATTGTCTGACCCCTTTCTGGGTGTCCACAGGCCCAGATTAACTATGTGCACTTGGTGTACCTGCACAGGGCCCTCATTTCAGTGGGGGCCATAGGCATGGACTCTGTGGGTACTCCAGGGCTCAAGCACCCATGAAAAAAATAGTGGGTGATCAGCTGTTTGGTGGCTGGGGGAGGGCGGAGAGCAGTGAGCGGTGGGTGAGTGGGGACCTTGGGGGAGGGGTTGGAGCAGGGGTGGGAAAAGACAGAGTGAGGGTGGAGCCGCAGGGAGCGGGTAGAACGGGGGTAGGGCCTCGGGGAAGGGGGTGGAGTGGGGGCGGGATCTTGGGGCAGAGCGGGGGTGGAGGCATGTTCTTGGGGCAGAGCCAGGGTGGAACATCACTGTGGAAGAATAAAACTCAGCGCCTATGGTGGGGGGCCTTTGACCACTGGGGAAAGCAACTCAAAAGCTGAGTGGTGGTGCAACCCCATGCACCAGGTCACAACATCTCTTGCTCAGATTTGGTCCAGTTGCCCTTCCATCATGACAGAGGGGTATCTGGGACAAACCTGAGTGAGAGGCACTGTGACCTAGTGCTTGACCTGCCTCACTTCGACCATAACCACTGAACCATCAGAAGACTTGTCGTGCTCCCCCACAAAGTTGAGACTCCCTCTTCTAGGAGGGCAGCAGGGGAGTGGGGAGTGGCAGGCTGAAGTTTTGCCTAGGGTGATAGTTGTCTTGTATATCACATGCTGTGTCTAGTTTAAGAAAGGGGGGGACAACTTTCATAATGCACAAGGCCCCAAAATTCTTTAATGGCCTGGATAGCCAATAAGATTTGCGACACCTGCATTCTTGTATGGGCTACCGCAGAAACGTTACAGTTACCACATTTAAATGTACTTCACAATAATGTTTCTATAACTGACAGTTTGTTGCCAGAGAATATTGTAATTCAGAAGGCTGGAACAAGAGTTTCTTTGCATGTATGGCTCTAGCTGGGCTAGGTACAACTATGGGGGAAGAGAGGTGAATAAAATAAAAGCACCGGATCTCGGGGCCAGCCTAGCAACCTTGTGGTTAGTGTTTTGCACCACTATACAGGAAACCAGGGCTTGACTCTCACTGTCCAGGCCAGAAGACTCTGTGCACACAACCACTGGTGAAGAGCAAATTAAAGCCATGTAGGTTTAGCTCAAGCACACTCAAATTCTGGGTTAGTTTGGGTTGGATCTTCATTGGCAAAGCAGCAGGACTTTGGGAGGCCAAAGACCCTTAGCTTTTTATTTATTTATTTATTATTATTTTTAAATCTTTTGACCTAGCTGGATAGCCTCAAACCTGTAGGTGGCTGCAGTTCAGGTCAGATGAGCTGCTGCTTGTTCAGTAGCTTTACATCCGTGATGCTCCATTGAGTTTAGTCAGGTTACTCCTCATTCTCACCAGCATAAGTGAGAGGAGAATCAGGCTTGCTGCGTTCTGAGTTGAAACAGGGTGTTTTGGGAGATGTTGTTGTGTGAGTTGAGTCACATGGTAGTGTCAAATATGACCTTAACCAGACCTTATAAGTAGCACTATGGACACCACTCTGCTAGCTGTAATTGCTTTTTTAAAATGTGAAATGGCTGCTAAATATCTGATGAGTAGTTATTGCCCATGTGTATTCGCCATTTGTCCTCACAAATGCCACATGAATCTGCAGCAAGACAGTAGAACTCCTGCCATAGGTCTAAAGATCACCTTTCCCCTGAGACCAGCTCATTGAGAGAACAGCCCATCACAATCTACTGTGACAATAAACTAGGATTAAAAATATGCTCTACAAGGATGTGAACTGGGCTAACTTCCCAGAGCGGCCCTCTCTCTGGGATTTCAGTGTGCCCATAACTTCTTGACCCCTTACTGACTTCTGTGACTCAATGTCTGCAAGCTCCACCCTTCCCCCACTCTCAATTTCTAGAGAACTGCCACTTATAACTGATTGTGAACCATTTTCAATTCATATGTAACCTCACAGTCTGGAGCAGGAACCTTCTGGGGTTGGAGCTGTACTGGCTCACTGAGTAAAAGTGCCATCTGATAAGAAAAGCATTTTCTGATAAGAAAAGCTGAGACCACTAGGGCACTGGGCCGTCTGAAATGCCTGGCTCTGCCACAGTGTGACTCTGGGAGGGTTACACAACTTCCCTGTTCCTGAGTTCCCAGCCTGTAAAATTAGGATAACAACACTTCCCTACCTCAAAGGGTGGTTCATTACTGTTTGCAAAGCACCTTGGTGATCCTAGATGGAAGGTGCTATGAAGCTGCAAAGTACTGTTGTTTTTATTACTTCATACTGGGCCCCACGTAATAGCCATAATGTCTAGGAAATATTATGGAACAGCATTGAAATCGTACTAGACTCAATATGATTTCAATAGCAGAAATCTCGACTACTCCCTAAAAAACAGCACCCTGACTGCTTTGAGAGGACAAGCAGTTACCTTCCACTGCTGTATAGACGTAGCCTGAGATACTTGGGCTAGAGTACAACCACTTGATCAGTTAAAATCGAGCTAAAGGTATTACCCTCTATCTGCACTACGGAAAAGGATAAGTTTAGGTTGGGTTTAGCTAGCACATTAGCTAAGCCTGACAGAGTATGTATGTCCATAATTAATTTCAGTGATCCACCGCCGAGTTACTTCCCTTGAGTTAGCCTATCATGAGGGAAAGCAACCACCCTACAGAAGAACAGCTGAGTTCTCTAAGGGCTGGTGGAACACCCCCCTGGCGCTCTACTCCCGTATGGGTAGAGGTAAGGTTTCTGGGGGCACATGCCAGGGTTCTTAGCACTACAGTAAACTATGCCATTCTATATAAATATATTTGTTGTGTCTTATGGGAGAACTTGCCTCTCCCTTCTGCGGAGCCTGCGTGGAAATGGTCTGAACCCAGCAACTCGTTAGAGTAAATCAGTTACAGGCTGCCTTGACCATTTTTCCTGGTCAAGGCCAGGGTGGCTTGATTTTAAATCACCAATTATAATGATTTAAATCAACAAGCAGGAAACCTTGATTTAAATCATCAATTTTAATCTTGTTTTGTATTTGTACTACTTAGTGTTTGGTTTTTTTTTTTAAAGAAAAGTTTGATTCTCATTGGCTGGTAGCCATTAAAATAGGTTGATTTCCAAATAGTCTTTACAGTAAATTTGGTACCTCTTTTTGCTAACCAGGACAATGCCCTAGATCTATATACATTTATTTAATCAATTACATATATTAACATACATTTATTCAGATTCTTAATTTTCACATATCTTTGGTTATTCTAGAAAATGGAAAATGATGCATTTCTTATGATTGATTTGTTTTACTTGGGATTTGTGTCAAGCTCTATTCAAATGGAAATTGGAATTCAATTAAAAATGTGCAAAAACAGTATTTGTGGTTTTTTATTAGTTAAATAAAACTACCTTAAATGAACTGGATACACAAGAAAAAAGTTTATCAAAACATGTCTTGCATTTTAAGTGAACTGATTTAATAAACAAAGGAAGTTTCATCTACAGTTAGTGAATTGAACTGATTGTTTCTGGTCCTTTAGAAGTAGTAGATTTTATCCTCTCCCACCTATTTTATTCATAGCTTGGAAGAGGAAAACAAACTTTCCTGCCTTTTCAACTCCCAGTCAGATTTTTAACTTTGAATGAACTAGTAATGGAATTGAACTAGTTGAAAAACTGAAATGGAGAAAATATTCTCTCTGTACCTGCAGAAGAGGCTCTTGTTGTCAAAAGCTGGTTTAGCATTTCAACAAACTCTGGTGCCAGGGTCTTCAGGCAATGACTTCCACCAGTTCAATGCTTTGACTTTCTTTAAAACTTCAGCAGCAAATATATACTGCTCAATAATATTTTTATTTAATGTAAATTATTTTAATAGATTATAGTAAATTCAGGCCATAGAGGTTGTCCTAATTTCAAATTAATTTTAAATTGGTTTATTTTTAAAAACAAAAGTATACTTAATTTAAATTTAAAATAGTCCTTTTTTTTTTTATCCACCCTGGTCAAGACACTCTTGGTAACAGCCCATGCTAGCTATTGGATATTACTGATAATATTAAAAAGTTGCAATTATGTGTATTGGTCTGAAATCTGCAACAGGTAATCTGAGGGCAGCTAGTATGTGAGTTGGCAGGGTGTATCCCCAATAACATGTTCCTGCAAACAAATTATATGCATAGGGTAAAAGGAAAGATGACAGCGTGCTGTGCCCAATTCTGATCTCATTTGCACTGCGGTAAATCAGGAGTAACTCAGTGAAACCAATGGAGTCACACCTGTGTAAAACCGGTATGGGAGAGATCAAAATCAGGCCCAAGCTATAACTCATGCTCTCTATCTAAGGATCCACAAACAGACTTAAAGATTACGTTAGTGCTGTCTGAGATTTATGATACAATTCCAGGCTGTTTAGGGGTATTTTTGCCTCACCTTGTCTAACGGCCCACAAATAATAATCAATTGGAAACACCTAATACCAAAGTATCCAATATCCAGGCTGCTTAACATTGTGGCTGGTTTTGCCCCCATGTTTCCCTTTGGAGTTTCTCTCCCTGAAACATGTAATGCCAACGTACGTGACCACAGTTAATTTATGATGGTGGCAGTGATACAGCTATGGTAGAAGGAGACAATAACGTTTAAAAATATATTCAAAGTAAAAGGCTTGATCTATCACAGCATTACTCCAGTTTGAAATCAGTGGAAATAAACTCGAGTAAATGAGGTTACACAGCAGATAATTGGAGTAGCAGTGGTAAATTAGGACCACAGCATGGGTAGAATGGAAATTGGTTTTCTAAGGTGTGGTATATGTTAAATGGATCAACTTTTTCTAGATTTTTTGTGCCGAAAACTACCAAAGCACTAAATAGTTCACAGGCCCAATTCTGCCCTCAATTCCACACATGTAAATCCAAGTGTAACTAAGAACAGTGGAGTCACTGCAGACTTCCACTGGTGGAAATGAGAGCTGAATTTGGCCCTATGTTTCAGTCTGCGAGAATGCAAGTCGTACATGAAAATGAGACCATTTCAGGAAAATACAAATGTAAACTAGTGGAAGGCAAAAAAACCCCAAACAATCCCTTGCATTTGATCTGTCTCAAGGTACTATAGAGTGAAAAGCTTCAGGGCTCCCACACAAACAAGAGCTCCCCTTTCAAACACGTTAGCTACAAACTGAAGTTTAAAAAAAAAAAAAAAAAGACAACTCAACAACCTCAGCAGCAGCACAAAACATCCTTTGTTGCCGGACGTGAGAAAAACACACTGGCTTCTAAAAAAAGCCATAGGAAGGAAGTGGAAGAACCTCAGAGGCGAGTAGGAGTGTGAAAGGAATGTTGCTGCATTTATTCCCCCCCCTCCGCATGCGAGGCTGATGTGCACAGCCAAAGAGAACCATTTGGGTTCCAAAGCTTTAAGTGTTAGTTTAACCCTAGTAACATGTCTAGAACCCACTCCCCCCTGAAATACATAAGACACTACAAGATTGCTACACGGATGAATCTAACAGATTCTATACAGCTCCAAAGCTACAGAGGCTGCCAAAATGAGCCGAAGAAAACAGAAGAGTCATTTGAAAACAATGTCATGAAAAGGAAATCAATTTTTTATGCATTTCTGAGATTAATGACTAGCACAAAACAGAAAAAACCCATGGACTGGAAGCCTGGGATTGTCTTTGGGGTTGTTGCAGAGATTCATGGACATAGGAATACAATGCTTTCTACCTGTACCTACATGCTGTATATATTGCAACTTCAAAACATCTAATTGCCTCAGTACTGACCCACAGCCCAGTAGCCTAAAATAATTAACTACCTGCTGAGGCACAATTACTGCTGGAAGCACTGTCGCCAAAGAACACTTATTTGCTGAGTGTTACAAAGCCAGCATTTGCTTGCACTTGGACACAACTCTGTATCATTTTAACAGAAATTTGAATTCTCCCCCGAAGACAACCAGGAAGTGGAAGAGTTCTAAGAAAATGCAGAGTTTTACTGAAATCAAGAGATGACAGAAATCGTAATTTGTCACGTTTTTTTTTTTTTTTTTTTTTTTTAAACAATGCTGACATCCCAAGATGTCATTGTCTTACAAACACTAAATGGTTAAATTTCACAACCTGTGAAGTATTAGGAATTCCACTGTGCAGATGGGCAATTGGAAAGATGAAAGGGCTGAATTTCCTTTCCCTGGTATAACTCCTATGAGTTCCGTGAAGTTAATCCTGGTGTACACAGCTGTAATTTAGAGAAGAAGGCACCCAAATAATAGAGACAAATATTTACATTTTGCATTTTTCTTCACTCATTCTTTATCACTGATGAGGTGATAAAGTCGATCTGCTCCTGTTCCACCTGAAGTCATGCTGTTCCACCAGTTGCAGTAGAAATTATGTCATCACAAGGAGGCATGAAGGACTTTGGGAGGAGGTAGGGTGAGGGGAGAGCAGAAGCAGACGATCGCAAAAGAAACAAAGACCCCCAGGCGAGCTCCTCAGCTGGTATAAATCTACAGCTGGGGATCTGGCCCTCTTTTCCATGGAAGTGCTCTTAGTAGTGAGCAGGGAAGGGTAAGAAATTCAGAAAATATTACACGTATACAGAAATTGCTTCTGAATAAACAGTTTTTCAGAGTTTCCCATTGCCTTTTGGTTACTGTGGCAGCTTTCACTATGTTCCAAGTGAGCTCATCTCCTGTGTCCCATACTTCTGGTGGAAACTAGAGGCCTGGTTCTTCAGCAACTGGCACCTTGCATAACCATTTAGGCCCATACAGGGTGGGCGCAAAACACGGTCCAATCCAAACAGTAGCATTTTACACCCACTTCGCATAAGGTCAATGACCTATGCAAGGCAAGGGAGGATCAGGCCCTGGTTCTCTCTGTGTGTTTCACTCTGACTATGCAGGTAAACCAGAGCACTTGATGACAGTCCTTTAAATTTGCTCCCCTGGGCACAAAGCATGTTTATCTAAGCTATTTATGTGGCCCCCGTGATTGTAATATCTGAGCATCTCACTGTCTTTAATCCTCACAACATCCCTCTGAGGTAGGGGTTTTATCCCCATTTTACAGTTGGGGAACTGAGGCCCAGAGTGACTCAGGGGAGGCCCAACACTGATAGCGGTGTGTAGAGGACAGATGTTGCACGCCCAGCTAGCACAGGTGGGCACTGCTTTCACAAGCAGAGTACAGACACACCACAACTACGGGTTGTGTACTCCGCACGGCCTCCTACACACCCGAGCGGTGCCTCCCACGTCTACACTGCTATTTTTAGCTGTGTAGAGTCCTGCTATTTCCCCCCTGCCAGAGCCTCTCACTGCCAGGTATAGCTACACGCTGCAGTGTGGACACAACCTGCTTTTCACTGCGGTGTGTAGTTACACGGACCCTACACACTGCTGCAAGCAGAGATGAGGCCTAGGTGACTTGACCCAGGTCACACTGGGGTCCATGGCAGGGCAGTGAACTTAGGCCACATCTCCTGCTTTCCAAGCCAGTGCCCCAACCACTGGCCCCTCCCTTCTCAACGAAAGGCTCTCAGCCCTGACGCCCACAGTGCTCCTGATTCTGACAGAGCCAGATTTTGCTGACTGTCAGGGCATGTCACAAGGACTAACTACTTACTCAGGCTTTTCCTGAGGGTATGACTTGAGTGGCTGGGTCTCTGAAAAAAAACTGTGTGTGTGTGTCTTCAGATTTCTTTATTATTGTGAGCTGACATTGGTTCAGCAGATACCAGGGTGATGACTGTTATTTAAATGCACAGATAGATAGATAGTTCATGTGGCTTTATTTTTGTTTACATGGGCAAAGACTGCATTGCCTCTCCTATAGTTCCCCCCGCCCCCGAGCCTGGGAAATAGAGAGACAGCTGGGGCAGAGGCATCTGGAAAAAGCCTGGGCAGCAGCGATTCCATGGAGCTACATGGTCTTGTGGTTAAAGCCCTAAGCTGTGATTCAGAAGAACCGCGTTCAGCTCCCAGCTCTTCCATCTGCTGCCTGTGTGAGCTTAAGGAATCTTGATGGGCTTGCTCCAAAGCCACTGGGAAGCCTTCAACATTCATTGAGGCAGGCCCTTACTCTTGCTGCGATTCAGTCCCTGATCTTCTGTTTGTATGTTGTAGCCCTTTCTCCCCATCCTTTGTCTAGTTAGGCGGCAATGCTTCAGGGTGCGGCGGCCTGTCTCTTGACGTGTGTCTAGCTCCAGGGCTGGAGCACGCCCAGAAAAAAAATAGTGGGTGCTCAGCACCAACCAGCAGCCCCCCTGATCAGCTCCTGCCCCTCCCCCCAGCACTCCTCGGCCACCACAATCAGCTGTTTAGCGGCGTGCAGGAGGCGCTGGGGAGGAGCAAGGGCGGAGCGTGCTCGGGGGAGGAGGCAGAACTGGGCAGGGACGGGAAGAGGTGGGGCAGGGGTGGAGCTTGGGGGGAGGGATGGAGTGGGGGCAGGGCCTGGGGTGGAGCAGTGATCAAGCACCCCTGACCCACCAGCAATTCAGAATGATGGCGCCTGTGAGCAGCACCACTATAAAACAAATACGAATAACAGAATGCTTTCTGTTTGGTGGGAGGCAACACACACACAAGAAGAGATTCTGGAGATATTCCATGGTTACCCTGCCATGGTTTCTGTGCCCCCAAATTCTCCCCACAGATATTTCCATGGCACAGGGGGACCTGGGTGCCCTCCATGCAGCTGGTTTACTGCTCTATGTTGACTTAGATAGCAAAAACAGTACAACTTCGTAGTGTGGATGTAGTTATGATGGTATAAAGCTGCTGCTATCATAAGCTTTTATATCAATCCTGTCAACGGGTCAGGACATTTGAATGTACGTGTGCCATGCACTTGGGAAGCTATTCCACCAGACTGTTGCTGGGGTCATTGTTAAGGTTTCATTGCAGGGTCAGTTTGATGGAGTTGGGGTACGTAACTGTTGGAGATGGAAGTGAAACCCAACAGAGCATCACAGTTTGTCGATTAGAATTGGGGGCAACATGAAGATGGAAAGAAACGCACAAGTCTTCCCCTTAACATCTTATGTACATCCTTTTCCGGTTTTGGGAGGGTAGGTGTGCCCTACTGCAATGAGACCTAGTTTTTATCTGCTGATTATTACATACATTCAGTTATTTAACTTGCAAACAAGTTTGCCAACTAGTGTCAACATCACAGAAACCACCACCAGAATTAACACTTGTCCCCTGAGAACTGAACGGTATCAACCAGTTCATTTCAGAAAGGCCATTAAACAACAGGTAGACGAGTCCAGTTCTGGTCAGTGATCTGAAGCAGTGAGCTAGAGGAGAAAACACTATAACCCATTACCCACCTTCTGAGCCAGCCAGTCCATTTTTGTTTGTTTTCTTTACAGCAATCTCTTGAGTGGTTGCAGAAACGTAAACTGAAAGCGCTCCTGACAGATTTAAAACAATTAGGAATGTCTTAAAGTCAGTCAAGCAGAGCTTTTGTTATGATAATAAAGAATGTTCTTTGCTGATGTATTTTCAAAGAAGAAAATTAAAAAGAAATACATCATGCAGGAGCTGACAGTGCTCAAAACCCACATCCTGTTGTTATCCATGGGCCTAGTACTGGATAGTACTGGTGGCTGTGAGATGAACTTTCCCATTAGGCCTCTTCCAAGCCCTTAATCCTGACCCAAAGGGACCTTCTTTCTCTCTCTCTCTTAAAGGGAGAGAGAAATCAATCTCTCTGCTGCAGGCCTCTTATGTCAAAGAATATTAACCCTGCAAAAAAAATTGCGCAGACTGAGGTTTTTGTTTTTTCTTTAAATGATGTGGATGGGTGATATTTATGGACTAAGTTCCTGTCCCTGGGACCCATTTGTTGCAATCAAATTACTTTCCTAGAGCATCAAAGATGGCAATTCTAGAACTGGAACACCTCGTTTGGTCTTCATTTCTTCCAGCCTACTTAGAACCAATAATGTCCAACACCAGATTAAAGTCACGCATGCTACTGCTCCTAGCTCTTGTAAACCACTCCTGCAGGACTGCTTTACTCGAGAACCCCAGCCCCTTTTCTTTCTCAGGCTTCTTAATGGCTATTCATGTGTCTTTAATTTCCTAAGACAAGCCCAGTTCCTTTCAAGATGTTCCCCTGACTCGTTCCTATTACTGTCAGATGTTGGGCGTGCGCACACGCTCTCTCTCTCTCTCTCTTTCTGCCCTATGCTTCTGGGAATAAACTAAGATATATATTTTAATAAGACAGTGTTTCCTCCCCCATCCTACTGTGAAGCTGCCTCGTTCAAAGTGAAGCTGTGGGAACTGATCCTAACTTCATCCTAATTTTCAAATCTTTGCAATCTTTTAAAATGCTAATAGTGCCTCATTTAGATGCAGGAGTAAAAAGTTCACCAGAAATCCCCCCATCTGGAAACATTTACAGGTTCATGGTATCTCTGCCTCTTGCCATGTTTCTACAAAGTCTCATTTACAAGCAAACCAGACTTTCTGCTCAGATAGTCATGAAACTGTTGGCAAAATTACTTTTAAATCAGAGCCCTGAGGATCAGAGCTGAAATACTAACAGGGTCTTGCCATATTCCACTGTTACAAACATTGATTCCACAGCGGCTCCTTGAAAAAAAGGATACAGCCCTGTCAGGCTCTTTGGCCATATTCAGTGCTCAGTGACATCAGTGTAAAACCAGAGTGTATTGCCTGGATGGCACTGAGTCCGATTCCGATCTCACTGACAGCAGGTTTGGCCCAGTGTAACTCCAGGAGGATCAGTGGAATTCAATCTTCTGGATTCACACGTAAGGGACATTGGAATTTGTCCAATCTATCTCTTCTGCTCCTCTTTGTACAAATGTTCATATTCTTGCCGAGCCATGACAGCCATATATGCTAATATGTAGCACAGGGGACCAGGAGGCAAGACTCCTGGGATTGGTTCCCAGTTCAACTTGGGGGGAGGGGAGCCTGATTCAACATTTCGCTGCTCCTCCTTTATATCAGCTAGGCTAGTGTGGGCATAAGACTTCTGGGAAATACCCCTGGTGCAGGAGGGTTGGTTCCCCATACCAGGTGCAATGCTGGCTTCATCATCTCTGTACCTCCTGTGCAGTAGCTCTGGAAGCAGTAAGCACTCCGATGGGAGCCTGAGGTGAGGTGGCTGGCATAGACTTTGAAAGGCCCCAACCCCTGAATAGGCTATGCCCAAACTGCCTCCTCTGTGTTCCGGTGCTGGCATATTTGGGGGAGACAAAAAGGGGGATAACCAAATCTGCCTACTGTGAGGTGTCTTGCACCTACTTCTGAAGCATTTGGTGATGGCCACTCTCAAAGGTAGCATATTGAACTAGATGGGCCTTTGACCTACAGACACAGGAACAAAGGAATTGTTTGACTGGATCAGAAGGATGAATCTGGCTTACAATTAGACCCCTAAATCCACATTAAATTTACAGGCCTAAATATAGATTTAGGATCCTAACTTTAGTTACCCAGGTATGAAAACTTTGGCGTAACCGTCTCTCTGCCCCCATCTGTAAATGGGCTCACTTTATCCTTTATCACCGCAAAGGGGATGGTGTGAAACTTTGAAGAATTAATGTTTAGAAAGCACTTGAAGATTACTGATTACAAGGCTCTACAGCAGTGCCACATTCCAACCGCCTAAGTGGTCAAAAAAAAAAAAAAAAAAAAAAAAAGAGATTGATTTAAAAACCGCGAAAAAGTAAAAAAAAAAAAAAAAGAAACAAACATGAGATTGGCTTAAAAATCATGAGATATTAAAAAAAAACAAAAAACAAATATAGGGTTTTTATTTATATTCATTTTCTGGGTTGGAGTCTTTCATGTTTTCAAGGTTTTCTTCACAACCATGAGGGCTAGAAATGTGTTTTTAAATTTTGTACGCTGCCTAGTACAGTAGGTTCCTGGTCCAGGACTATAGCTCTTAGGTGCTATGGTAATACAAATTCGTAATAGCCACAACACTCCAGGAACAGGCACTGACTTTTATTTTTCCCAGTGGGTGCTCCATCCCCGCTCTGCCTTGAGCCCCCACCCCTACTCTGCCCCCTCCCCCAAGACTCCGCCCTCGCCCCGCCTCCTCCCGCCCTGAGGCCTTGCCCTCACTCCACTTCTTCCCACCACCACTCCGCCCCCCTCCCCGAGACCACCCGCCCACTCGCTGCTTGCTGCTCTTCAAGCACCTCCCGCTAGCTGCCCAATAGCTGATCGGCAGCCCTGCCCAACAGCTGATCAGCAGCCCCACCCAACAGTTGTGGCTGGTGGGTGCTGGGTGCTTGAGCCCCGCAGCACCCACGGAGTCAACGCCTATGAAGGAAAATGTCAACTATCAAGTGACATGATAAAAAACTGAAAACTGGCAACACTTCAAGTGTGAAGTGTTATCAGAATTATCATTTGTTGTCCAGTTGAGATCAGCAGTTTCATCATGCTATGGAGTGCACAGAGACTGCGTTGGGCGGGGGAGGGCTTTAGCGCAGTGCATAATTTCAACATAAAAATCCTTCTGCCAAGATATCATAATCTCCCAGCTCACAGATTTGTACAGGTTGAGGAGAGGAATGTGCTAAAAAAGAGAAAAGCTTTTTGTACTCCTACCACTTGTGAGCAACTCTTAAAGTTACAAACTTAAATTTGTCAAAATAAGCCACCAATTTTTGCATATCAGAGCCATTTGTGGCAATTAACCTTGCAAAACACTTTGTTCACTAGAGATAAGAGACTTTCAAAATATGACACTGCTACATATCATGACTCCAGTAAAATGATCACCTGGACAACAAATTAGTGAGAAGCTTGTTTCTGTTTGCTTGGCATTTACGTAAAGGAGATACCAGGAAAATAATGAAGCAGTGTTATAGAGGAAGAATGTTCCAGTGATTAGGGCACCAGTCTATAATTTGAGAGATCTGGGTTCATATCCCCACTCTGCTACATACTTCCTGTATGACCCTGGGCCTCAGTTCCTCATCCCCAGGGATGTTGTGAGGATACAAGCATTAAGTGCTTGAATACTGTGGGAATGGTGGGGAGGACACGTAGGTACCTTAGGGTACGTCTACATGGCAAAAAGACACTGCTGGCAGGCCCGTGTGGGGCTATAAAACTGCAGTATAGACATTTGGGCTGAAGCCTGGGCTCTAGGACCTTTTCCCCCATGCAGGGCCCTAAAGCCTGGGCTCCAGCCTAAACCCGAACATCTGCACTGCCATTTTATAGCCCCACACCCAGAGCCCCATGAGCCTGAGTCAGCCGACACGGGCCAGCCACAGGTGTTTTGTTGCCGTGTAGACGTACCCTTAGATGTGTTTTTTATTGAGTGGGCCTCATGACATTAAAAACCTAGAGAATTTCAGTGTGAACAAAACTTACGGAAGTACAGTTTCTAATATTTAAGATTACGTTGTGAAAGAACTGTGGTTTTGTTTGTTTGTTTGTGGCCGACAGCTCCCTTCCAGGCTGTTTCTTCTCTTTCTGTATCGCAGTAACAGCCAGAGATCCCAGTCAGGATAGGCCACTGTCAGGGCTTAAATTCAGCCGGAGCTGTCTGGAGCAGCGCTCCGGTAAATATTTTCAAACCTGCAAGGCAGAAGCCCCGAGCCCTAGCACCTCTCAGGGGCTAAAGCCCTGAGCCCCAGCACCTCCCACAGGGCAGAAGCCCCAAACCCTGGTGTCTCCTGCGGGACAGAAGCCTGGAGGCCCTGGGAAATACTCTGTGATAATTTAAGCCCTGGTCGCTGTTGTGCTAGGCACTAATACACAAGTAGGCATGGTCCCTACTGCCACTCCCTTCAGAATGTCCTGAGAATAACTGGTGGGACCCAACCAGCAGCTTCTGTTTCCCTGCACTAATTATTATGTAACTAGCTATTATTATAATCAGCAGCACCATTATCTGTTTAGCAACAAAAGTGTGCTAGGTTCTTTATTTTTTTATTACAGTGTTCACATTAACTGATCCTCATACTCTTGTGGGTATGACTAGTCCCACAACTTTATTATGGGGGGGAACCGAGGCACAGAGGTGAAGTGACTTCCCCAAGGCCACACAGTGAATCAGTGGCAGGATTCCAGACCTCCTGACTGTCCATGCTATGATCACTCCTCCAGGCCACAGTGCCTGTAACCGCTCTAAAACAAGGAATGGGTCCTGCAATATTCCAGCTTAGAAAGTTATAAATACAGCTCAAAGTTCTGGTGAAACAATAATAACCCACAAGAGTGAAATCTGAGCCATTTATGTGTGTGTATAACCCGGACTTTGAGAGGTGTTTATAACATAGTTTGCAGATTTCCTGTATTTTATTTATTTTATATTATATTTTGGAGCATGTGGGAGTACAAGCAAAACCTAAATTTGTTTGTGGAAGAGAGAAGCATGTTACAAAAGAGAAAATATTCCTCATAGATGCTGCACTTTCCTGGTTGTCTCCCATCTTCCAAGCTCCAGCTCTTCTCTTTTTTCCTACTGTTGTTGTTCTCACCCCAGCCTGGGGCCTTCAGAATCCCTCGGTTCTTCCCCTTCTGGCTTCCTGATGGCCTTAGACAAAGGGACCATACAGCTGGCAAAACGGGCCAACTGGGAATCCTCCTGGTAAGCCAGGTGTCCTCACCCGCTGCAGAGCCAACAAAATGGCATGAAAGTTGGGAGCATAGATAGGGCTAAAGACTGTGGAGGAGTTCCAGAGTGCAACTGGGCTCCAGCTCTTCCTACCAGAATAGCCCTGTGGGTGCTCTAACATGCAGAAGGGGCCAAAATAACTACAAGCCAGCACCAGCATACGCAGTCAACCTTGCCATCTTTTCCTCCTTTGGCTCCTGCACTGTACAGAGGTTGGGGGTCACTTGAGAATTTAGGTCCTTGTCTCCTTTCTCTTTTCCCCACGTCACTCCTGCCCCTCGTCCCTCCTTCAAACTCCTTCTCCTCATGACTCTTGTCCCTCTGCCCTGCTTAGGAGACAAGATATTTCAGAAACAAGGGAAAGGTCATCTGGTCCAACATGCCTTCCCCTTTTTTTCTGATTTATCTTAATCCCAACTTCCTGCTTTGTCGCCATACTCATCAATTCTCTCTTCCACAAACAAATCTAGGTTTTGCTTGTACTCCCACATGCTCTTTGCTTCAATAGCCTTTCCTGGTACTTTATTCCATATGTTTATTGCCCTTTATCATTCCTCGCTTATTTTATGGTACCAAGATCTATTCCTTGGGCCAGCCTCAGCAGGCAGCGTCCCCAGCTCTTCCCATGTCGCTATCCCTGGACAAGGACAATTCTATCAGTCCCTCGGGAGCTCGTTTGGTTTTTTCTCCTAAAAGCGAGCAGAGCTGAGGATGTTCTGCCTAGAAAACTGAAGGAAAATCAAATACCCAGACATGCTGCTAAGTAAGTATGTTGTGAGCTGTAGTCTGCACCGTGTTTACCTCAATTAATGAGTAGTTTGTTTTGCAAGGTTCACTATGCTAACTTTAAAGTGCTTTCATGTAAGCCTAATTCTAAACAGACTATTAGCTCTTTGGAGCTCTTTGTTCTGCTTGTACAGCACCTACCGGCTGCTACCACAATACAAACAAATAATAATATTTGAGTGCAGAGCTTTTCTGAAAAGCCTGCTGATTCGATTTTCATACCCACTGGACCCAGCACTGTTGGTGGCAGTGGGAGATGGGGGCCATACTCCAGCTGGTTCCGTGTCTGCTGACCATGTTCCAGCACCCCCTGGAGGCATTATATCTGCATTGTCCTTACGCCTACAGGCATAGATCATCCATCCGCTGCCAGGTGTTTGCTGTACCTCCTTTCCTTGCCCAGCGAACCACCTGTTCTAAAAGCCATAAGTAAACCCTGAATATCATAAGCTAACTCCCACTTGCATATCTGCTCACTTAGGCCTAATTTTGCAAATTGTCCTGTAATTTTGGGGGACTGCATTTTTGGGTCTCCTTCCTGTGCTGAGCACAGAACACCTCCAGCTGATGTCAAGGGAGGGCTATGAGTGCTCAGTACCTCTGAACATCAGGGCCCACATCAGGCATGATGTAAGGACTCACGGCTTCCCCGGCAGCCCTCACACCCTGCACTCACACACAGCCCTCACACCCTGCCACTAGGCAGCCCACCCAGGACTACTGGAAGTGAGGGGCTAGCAGATCTCTGACCTTCCCCGAGGCACTGCCTATGAGGATCCTGACTGTGGATGCTGACTGGCCCCACTTATTGGCCCAACCATACCATCCAAGTGACTGACTGCTGCACTGGATCTGATTCTTGCTTGGTTCTTGAGTCTGGCTCTGACCACTAGGCCTGACCCCTGCTCCAACCACTAGGTCAGACTGCCCATGTCCCAGTCCTGTGACACTCAGGAACTGTAGCACCCATATTAGTGGACCATGTAGAAAGATTAGACCTTCGAGCCTGATTCAACGGCAACCTGTGAATGAGGCCCATAACTAGTCCTGGACCCTTCACATGAGATTACTGCCATGAGAAAGATTTGGTCCCAAATGGCACAAATACATTTTACTCATATTCTAAAAACCGATTAAAGAAGAGGAAACTGCACATAAAGTTTCCTACCACTGGGGCTAGATTCAAAACCTCACACACACACCATGGATCTGTCTCATATCTTGCTTCAGCCATAAATCCACTATATTCTGGAATGACAGTAGGTTTTTTTCAGGAAGTAATTGTATATTTCAAATGTCTGGCAGATGTCCTAAGCTCCCTCGTTTATAACACTGAAGTTTTAAAATAAGCCATAAAATTAATTAAAATGCAGTACTCCCAACCCCACGCTTTTAAAAGTCATAAGCTGGGCCCTCTGAAACCAGGACTGGCTTCAAAAGTCATGAGATTGGCTTAAAATAATAATAAAAAGAATCCAATACTTATTTCCTTCTGGTTTCCAGGGGCGCTGGAACAATTTGTATCATGGGGGTGCTTAAAGCCATTGAATCAAACTGTAAACCCTGTATATGATGGAAACCACTTCAAACCAGGGAGTGCAGCACCACCTCCAGCACCCCTAGTTCCAGCACCCCTTCTTGTTTCTGAGCCTCTGAGTGCATTTACTTATGTTTTCAAACTTTTCTCTGTAACCATGGGGACTAGAAACACACAGAAAAAAATACAAATAAAGCTGAGATTCTCACCTAATCACATGCTTCCAGAGGCTAGGGCTTTACAACACACACCAAATATTGCAAGGAGCTGGTCATGTTGTAAATGCAAATTCACATTAGTTTTTACACAAAAGAGAGTCAACCACTATAGATGAAATCTGCCACTGGTGTAACTTCATTGACTTCAAGGGACTGATGCCAGGAGACAATTAGATCCTATATTACTTTAGAATAATGCACTATACATAATAGACTGGGTTAGACAAGGCAGTCAGAGTGGATCTGCTCATTCCAATGTATTCTTTAGCAGATTAAATGGACAAAAATGTTAGTTATGGACTCTTCATGGGCATTTGGACTTACTGGAAAGGGTGAGGAGATTCGGCATGTGTAGAAATGAGATGGGAAAACAGGAGAAATATTTTCCCTGTGAATAATTGTCCACAAATGGTGTAACCATGAGAGTGAGACAATAAAACCTGACTTTATGGAATGGGCTTGGTGAAGATGACAACAAACTGTGTGCAAGAGCAAAGGAGCATTTGGTACAAACCCAGCTGTGATTCAGCACAGATTAAAAGCCTGCTGGCTTTTTGCACATCAGATCCTTGTGGGACTTGGTCGGCCCCCAAATCTTTTTCAGTTCTGAAAGTGGGAGAGTGCATGTGAAAATTTCCAACGGCTCCTTTAAGACAGCTGAATGGCTTCTGTATTTTTGTGCCTGCCATTCTCATTGTTAAAGGCCTCCACTGGATTGGGTCTGATACTGCTCCTGTTGAAATAAAACGCAAACCCCGCCCCCACCTGCATTGACTTCAATTGGAGCAGGATCCGAGGAAGGATAAAGAGCTGCTGAAAGAAGGATGCTAAAATACCTATTTGCAAGAATGAATTCGGTGTCGTTTTATGCTGTTTTAACAAACTCTCTGAGCAGCACCTGGCCTGAACAGCCAGGCTGGGACTGGACAGATGCCTAAGGAAATGGGGGAGGAATCTTCCCTCAAGCCTGCAGAATGGCTGTGGTGTAACTCTGTGACATCATGCTAAACCCCACCATGCCCGAGACTGCAGTGGGAGATTCCCTGGCCACTCCTCAACCTGCTCAGGACTACCCACCACCACTGCTCATGGACCAGAGCCCCATGCATTGCCCCACAGAATCCCGCCCCGGTATGCAATGCCTCTGCTTCCAAGGATGCCTACGCAGTTGCAGGGGCAGGATGTGCCCTGAAATCCAGGCTGGAAAACATCCCTGGAAAGCATCCTCTACATACTGAGCGATGCTTTCCCGGGATGTACATAGGGAGTATGTAGAGGCAGGGGAGCTGGGATGCACTGGATCAACAAGGTATGGAAATGTTTACTTCATCCGTGGGATGGTGCCAGAGGATTTGAATATCCTGGGAGGATTGGCCTTACTTTGAAATGCTTTATTTCTGTAAATAATTGATAAGACGAGAGTAAAAAATGCCTAAGAATGACTGTTGGACACAAACTGCCCCTCCCACTTGTTTAAATAACATGAAGGTTGTGACACAAGCTGACAAAAGAAAGGAAATTTACAGATATAGCTGCATAATTCAGCCAAGGCAAACATGTCCCTGGCAACCCCCAGCCGAAGGAGGTCACTTTCATATTTTGGTTCCCACAAACAAAAAAATGCACCGAGATGCCCAATGGGGAGATATGTAGGAGCATGTCTGAGTGTACTCGGCTAAAGACAGAGCAGCTTTCAGATCGGAGTGTCTGATACAAGGGGGCACATCAGCAGTGCGATCGTCCTCCTACACCCTATTTCCATTAAGTGCTTAACGTTAAAAGGCCTAATGCTGGTCCAGGGCTTTGAAGACAGACCGTGCTATGTAAGCGCTCAGGGTTTGCTTCAGTCTGTGGAATCGGTCCTCTTGAGCACTGAGATTGGGATTCGCACAGGCACCCAACTCTCAATAAATGCCAGTGGTATCTGGGTGCCTAACCCCCTTCAGCTCCTTTGAAAATCCCAACCGAAGGGCTCAAGTCTAGTTGTAAGCTACAGCGTATGGTATGGAGCAGTACAGAGCTGCACCCGCTCAGCCGGGGCTCCTAGAAACGCTGCTCTTCAGGCAGGCATAATGGCCGCTGCACTGCTCTTTGGCCAGGTTCCCTCCCATCTCTGTGGATGGCACAAGGGGAGGAGAGTAGCAACGTAGCCCCATCCCTCTCCACCCCTGAGAGGAGTCTAGTGGTGGCAGTGGCACTAGACTCTCATATGACTTGTGTTCCTCTGAGTTCAAAGGGTATGATTGGGCCCAGCCCCTACACAGGGGAATAAGGGAAGAGAAAACTCTCTCCTCACCCCATGGCCTACCAGTTCATGCCCCGTGATAGCCAGTTTCGCCTCTCCCGCCCATTCAAATCGGGAACAACTCCACTGAAGTCAATAGAGTTACACAGGTGTAAACCCAGCGTAAGCAAGCGCAGACACAGGCTGCTGCAGAGCACTTCACAGGTATTATATCTGAAATACAGGATAACCCTCTGCTGACAACGTAGACACAGAACTATGAAAATCGCTCGCTGGGAGTTTTGCTAGAGCCATGCCAGCACGTCAGCATTTCCCTGATATGCACCCCTGTTTGGAAGGGCTTATAAATCAGATACAAAAATTCACTCCGCAATTTGCTGTGAAGCCTTTTCCTCTGCGTATGCTTTAGTAGCTGAAAAAGCAGCTACAATAAAATGATATTGTACAGCACATTAGTCTGTATTGTGAACTATTGCAGCTTTAATATTTTCACACCAAAAATATATATTTTTTTAAAGTTTAAAAACAAGTTTCCTCTGCACATTTCAAGTACATAAAAAGTTGTTACAAGGAGGAGGGAGAAAAATTGTTCTTCTTAACCTCTGAGGATAGGACAAGAAGCAATGGGCTTAAATTGCAGCAAGGGTGGTTTAGTTGGACATTAGAAAAACTTCCTAACTGTCAGGGTGGTTAAGCACTGGAATAAATTGCCTAGGGAGGTTGTGGAATCTCCATCACTGGAGATTTTTAAGAGCAGTTTAGACAAACACCTGTGAGGGATGGTCTAGATAATACCTAGTCCTGCCATGAGTGCAGAGGTCTGGACTAGATGACCTCCCGAGGTCCCTTCCAGTCCTATGATTCTCTGCACCGTAACATTTTTCTCCAGCAACAAATACATCAGAATGGTTCTGTCAAAGGCAGCCAACTTAATGTTAAAGAATGCCAGGTCTTTGAACGGCTCCCCTCCTCCACCAACTAACTGGCCTAATCATTTGGACCTAAAAATCCTCCGAGTCAGCATTCGCATGACACACAGAGTCTGGCACCTCCGGCTAGAAGGGATCATTAAGACATGGATACAAATAGGATTACCAAGAACATTTCCTGTATATCCAGAAAAGGATCCAATCTCATTAACAATGTCATTTATGTACTAGATTCTGCCTTTTATCTCTGTTTACTTCTATTTGTATACCAATCTCCATAGTATCTTTGGCGTGGAGGGAGGTGTGGCTGGCCTGTAGTACACCCAAAGTCCTTTGGCTGAGACAGATTTATCTTTGCACCCTCCACACCAGCCAACAAAGCAGGGACCACAGGAGTGGAGTTAAGGTTCTGAAAAGTACTTCCTGCAGGCTGGAGCAGAGGGGGCACAGGTCCATGATTCATTCATCTCCTGAAAATACTCCCATCCCAGAAAATGACCACTCTTAAAGTGGAACTGGCCACTGCTTTGCAAGAAGGCAGAATGCCCAACGTCGCCCTGGAAGGTATAAAGCTCCTGCCTCTCCTTCTTTATTATTATTTGTATTGCAGTCTCACCTTGGATCTCCAGTCAGGTGCAAGGTGCCGTACCAACAGGACACAAACATGGTCCATGACCCCAACAGTTTGCAATCTAAGAATAAGACAAGAGTCGACAGGCAGATACAGGCTGACAGAGGAGCACAATGATGCAGTGAGACAGTACTGGTCAGCATGACAGACACTGGACTGAGTATACCAGCTGTCTAACTGGCATCAAGTTTTGTGTAAGTGTAACCCACACACCTCCTGGGTGTGGTGTTCTGTACCATCTAGTGCAGGGGTCGGCAACGTTCGGCATGCGGCTCGCCAGGGTAAGCACCCTGGCGGGCCGGGCCAGTTTTATTTACCTGCTGACGCGGCAGGTTCGGCCGATCGCGGCCCCCACTGGCCGCAGTTCGCCGTCCCGGGCCAATGGGGGCGGCAAGAAGCTGCGGCCAGCACATCGCTCACCTGCGCCGCTTCTCGCCGCCCCCATTGGCCCGGGACGGCGAA
>NW_020664448.1:17494075-17584851 GCF_002925995.2 Terrapene triunguis
GAGCGATGTGCTGGCCGCAGCTTCTTGCCGCCCCCATTGGCCCGGGACGGCGAACTGCGGCCAGTGGGGGCCGCGATCGGCCGAACCTGCCGCGTCAGCAGGTAAATAAAACTGGCCCGGCCCGCCAGGGTGCTTACCCTGGCGAGCCGCGTGCCGAACGTTGCCGACCCCTGATCTAGTGGCACTGAAACCACTTGAAGAGAGAGAGATAAAATCAGTCTGCTCTACAGCCTTAGCTAACAACGAGGTGGCTTTTAGCTCACGCGGTAGAGGCTCACGCACTACGTGCCAGAGATTCCCCGGTTCAATCCTGCCCGCTGACGACTGGGCTCTGTTGGTGTTATAAGTGGGGGCTTGTCTGCGATTTCAACTGGGAAGTCTCTGAAGCTTAGGATGCACTTCCTCAGCTAGGGGAAGTATGTAACCCACACACCTCCTAGGTGTGATGCTCTGTCCCATCTAGTGGCACCGAAACCACTGAGAGAGAGAGTTAAATGAGTTTGCTCTACAGCCTTAGCTAACAGCGAGTTGGCTTTTAGCTCATGGGGTAAAGGCTCATGTACTAAGCTCCAAAGGTCCCTGGTTCAATCCTGCCCACTGGGGTCTGTTGGCGTTACATAAGCACCATGGCAAAGGAGAGTTTGAAGGAGGATAATAAGATAGCTTTGTGGACGTCTGTGGAGAGCTCCTCCTAATCGTGAGGGGCAGCGTGGGAGAATGCACGAAGGTGTTTGTTTGAAAATGTAACAGGTGGGAGGTGGAAGCTGGCATCACTGGCTGATCAGAGACAGGAGGTTATTTCTCAATAGTGTATGAAAGCTAAGCTGTGAAGGGCTTTGAAAGTGAAGACAAGTAGCTTACGTCTGATATGATGGAGACAGTGGAATGGACACCAAATGTGTGTGACATTGTCAAAGAGATCAGCTAGGAAAATTATCTTTGCAGTAGTGTTTTGAATGGCTATAATTTTTCGGTCTGTCTTCATGTTTGGAGGTATCAGGAGTTTGACTAATTGCACCTAATTCTCTGCAAATGTCTATTTTCAGCTACAATTGAGGTTTTGCCAAAGATTTTTCACTTGCAGGTTTTCTGAATTCTCAGCTGTCCTATCTAAAAATCTGAGTGTAAAACCCTTACTCAGGTGAGTAGTGCAATTGGGATTGCTTGCATGAGTAAATGCCCATCCGTGGGACTTACTTAGAATTGCATGAGCTCCATCCTGTGAACAAACGCTAAAAAATTAATGCAATTGGCCAAATGCTCTCAAAGGGCAGAATTTGACCAATAATGTGGAGGCAGCATATGTTAGTCATTATTGGGCTACACAGTAAACACACCGGGGTTTTTAAAGAGTTATCCTGCATTTAAGACCTACAAAGAGTGTACTTTCCAGCTAGATCTTTTTTTAATTTGGCCTCATTAGCTGAAAACAGTCCATTTAATGTGCAACACGTGATAATGCTTTTATTGTTTTTTTATGATCTGCAACAGATTAGCTGCAGAGAACTGACACTGGATGCCCTAATTAGACCTTTATAGGTAGCCATAATTTTCTTTTCATGTACCCATAAAGACTGATAAATTAATCCACAAGTACATGAACACAATCATCTTCTTTCTCCTTCCTTGTTTTGAGCCAGCCCTAAAGGACCCACTTGCACAACTCCCTTCTGTTTGTTCTCCTTTAAAGGCTAATTTCTAATAGACAATTCAACCAACTGCAATATTTTTCCATATATGATGCCAGGGAATAAGAAGCAAACAAGATCCTTTCTTATCATTTAATTATTTCTATTCTAGGCAGAAACTGATCCATGAGCAATGACAACCAAAGGGGGTGTAATCCGCCCGCTTTAACTTTGGCTCAGTTATTTAAAATGCAAGGAGAACTATGAAAAATTTAATAAAATAGCTGGCAATTGTCAGGTAACCAGTGAAAGGGGAAGGTATGGGACAGAATCCCTTGGAAAAGAAAAACAAGCCATAATCACACACTTGAAAATACTTCTCACGCCAGTGATTAAAATCTGTCAACAGAGACAAAAGAATAATTTTCAGTAAGGGTCAGGGCCCTGATTCAGCAAACCAACGCGATTCAGCAAAGCACTTAAGCATGTGCTTAACGTTAAGTGTATGCATAAGTATTCTGATGAATAAGGATGGATTTAAGCATGTGCTTAAGTATTTTTCTTAAATAGGGTTTCAACCCTGCTACAATAACTGCCTAAATTATTCCTGCAAAATCCCCATTTACAAGTACACACAGGCAGTTACTGTGTTCCTCGTGGAAGAGAGGAGTCAGAAATCAGGTGTAGAAAACACATAGGTTCTGGCAACAATGCTCTTTAGTTTATGGACTCAGGAACGCATCTGGGGTCACAGTAAGTCATTGCAAAGGGTGGGCCTAAATGCTGGCAGAAAGCGAGCAATTGTAGAAAGGATTGCTGACTACACAACAGGTACCTGTGCCTGCAAAGCAGATACCTGCACTCATGAGCCTATGCACAATTACCCTCTTGGGTATCAAAATAAAAGCTGACAAGAATACAATGGTATACAAGAATTATACTAGCAAATAGCCAACCATCAGCTACAAAGGGGAAAATACTGCTATAAGCCCTAAACAACGTAGCTATATCAAGAAAACAATGCAGTGTCAGGTGAGCCAACAAAAGAAAAAGCTATCAGCTGGCTCTCACAATGGGGCAGAAAGGGTACAGCTCTTGGTGCTGGTGAGAGAGAAGAGACGCTAAGACAAAATAACGATCACAGGGAATCACACCATCAGAAAGGAAGAAAAGCAGTAGCTTCATGTACTTTAGCAATAACATCTGGGGGAATTCTCTCCAGATAATAGCCACAGTTAGAAATTTATAAGGGCTGAGGGCAGTTAACAGGCCATTTGGGGATATTAATCTGATGGGAGATACTCTGGAGAATGTAACTTTGATTAACAGGCGCTGTCTGGTGTGATATATGGACAAAAGATTTTAAAGCTAAAACAGACCATTCAGAGCAGCACACTGAGGGGAGGAGCCTGGTCTGGAGGTTACATCACGCGCTGGGAGCAAGGAGGCCTGAGTTCTATTACTGACCCTGGGCCGGTTTGCCCCTCGGGCCTTGCAGCCCCTGGGGTAAACGAGAGGAGAACCTCCCCCTAGGTGTGCAGCCAAGGCCTGGCTGTCGGCTCTGTCTAATTATGGTGTGCCGAGGGTGCTCCGCACCTCACAGGATCAGGCCTTCAGGCATGGCCGCGCTAGCTTGGCACCCCAAACACAATCCAAACTCACATTCAGAATCTGTTCCTCGACGTGCCCGGACGCCAGCACTTTTACTCAGAGGGCGCATGTTTTAACTTGACGTTTTGCATGGACTCACAGGGCCAGTTTACACTTGGCGCAGCTGAGGGGAGAGGGGAGGAAAGTGGCCCCGACAGGCACTGCCACATCGGTCGAGGTCAGGCGGGGGGGCGTGTACTCTGCCCCTCCCGCCTTTGCCATGCCTCCCTCCCTCCCCCCGCCCCATGTGGAAGAGGAGAAGTGGATGGCGAGGAGCCATTTAAGATCCTCCCCATCACCCCAGGGTTCCCCTCTGTCACTGGAGAGCCTCTGCTTTCCAGCTGCTTTGTGCTAAGCAATCGGGGTCTGAACAGAGGACACGGCACATAATATTTATCCATCCCAAAAGAGTGCGATGAGGGATTAAACCACAGTGGCCTTAGCACATTGGCCTCACCTCCTCTTTTGTGTCTTTCTGCTTATTGTGTACTGGAACTTTTTCAATAAAAATCTAGGTTAAAAAATCAAAGAACAGTACAAGGGAGCGGGGGCGGGGTGGAACATATTGGATCAAACTCACTTGGATTTATTCATCTCTGGACTGTAATGAATTGACACCAGAGACGAGTCTGGCCAATTACATTTAATTAGGGGGCCAAATCTGGCCCTCACACAACCCCATTACAATAAAGTAAGTGGGGGCAGAGTGTGGGTCCTAGACCCGACCACCTGTCCTTTGTTTACTGGTAATTTTGAAGCATGGTTCGTTAGGAACAGGCAAATGGCACCTGGAGTCTCCAACTTTCTGGTGACTCTTGCATGCCCTGCAGAAACAACAGACGTGCCAGGCTTTCTGGAAAAAATATTTGCATCACAGTGAACAGCCCCATCTGCCAGCTGTTGACACGGTGCCTCGGGCTCGATTCTGCACCCGTTGAAGGCGATGGCAAAACTCCTATTGCCTGCAAAGGAAGCAGGCGATTGGTTCCTTACTACTTGGTCCCTCTGCTCTCATTGGTCCCTTTCATTTTAACTCAGAAGTTGAAAAACACTGTCCTAAGGAAGAGGCTACAGTTGGTAAATGCTCTCTTTTTTAAACGTCACCATTGCATTTGGTCACTGGGCACCCCGTGCTCTGTAGAAACCAATTAAACTGACCCTGTTACCTCAAATAGTTCCACCGTAGCTAATTAAGATAATCCACAGTGCACTATGCTGCCTAACTGCAGTATACACTGTCTTTAAGTGATGACCCAATTCTGGAAGGTGCAGAATATCTACTGAGAGCCTCAGGGGTGGTCAACACTAGGAGCTTACATTTGGATAGCTACATCCCTCGGAGATGTGTATAGTCCACACTCCTGGGAGACATAGCTATACGAGCTGACCCCCGGTGTAGGCCGTGCTAGGTCGATGGGATAATTCTTCCGTCACCCTAGCTATTACCTCTCGGGGAGGTGTATTAACTACAGCGATGGAAGAACCTCTCCTGTTGGTGTCTAAGCTGAAACACGATAGCAGTACAGCCCCAGCATTGCAGCTGTGCCACCGAAGCATTTTAAGTGTAGACATACCCTCAGGTCTGGCCTACATTATAGACCTATATTGGAATAACTACATCACTCAGGGGTGTGAAAATTCCACACCCCTGAGCGACATAGTTATACCAACCTAAAGTCCCATGTAGACAGCGCTATGTTGGTGGGAGAGCTTCTCCTGTTGAAATAGCTACAGCTTCTCAAGGAGGTGGATCAATTAAGTTAACGGGAGAGCTCTCTCCCATCAGCTTAGAGTGTCTTCATTAAAGCGCTACAGCGGTGCAGTTGCATTGATGCAACTGCGCCAATGCAGCGTTTTAAGTGTAGACTTGTCCTCAGTTCCCATTTAGAGTTGAGGGGCCCAGCACCGTCCAGGAAATGCTCAGAAACTCAGAGGATTAGACCCACACCTTGCAGATGGTCTGCACCAGCAGTTCTCAAACTGTGGGTCGGGACTGGCGTTAGACAGGGCTGGCGTTAGACTTGCTGGGGCTCGGGGCTGGGACTCGGGGCTGAAGCCAAAGTCTTAGCCCCACTGCCCAGGGCTGTTAACAGACACAGACAAAAGAAGGCAGAAGAGCACCCAAGACCTGCACTGAAGTCCACTTCTTGGAAGGTGCTCAATGCCCCCTTCTCCCACTGACATCAATGGGAGGTGAGGGCACCCAGCACCTGGCAGGATCAATCCAAGACGCTAGGAGGCGAATCTAAAGGCAGCAAGATGGCTTGCTGATTTCACATTGGATCTGAAGAAGCACTTGTGAGATGGCAGCCAAGGAGCAATAAAGTCCTGCTACTTGTCTCTCAGGACAGCTACTCATTTACCTGGAGATTTCTGAAATGCGGTGTCTCTACTTTCTAAAGCAGAACTTCAAGGAGCGTTTTTTGTTTTTGTTTGCTTGTTTTTCTCCTATTATCCCTTAAATGCGCCCAATTGTCTCCCCACTTCTGGAAGCCCAGGGAACCCAGAGCAGGCATATCTGGGCTGTGGGGCGGACAGGAGGAGCAGAAGCCTGCTGCGCAGCATGCCCTTTCTGAGGTCGCATCACAGGGATTGGGCTTTGGCGGTTACATCAAGCAGGGGCTGAGAGAGATGGCCCATTTCTATGCCGCCATCACCCCAAATTCAACCTCATAGGCATTCCCTGACCAAGAGAATGCACACGCTGTAATCACCTTGTTACGCTGCTTCTCTGACACCCTGATAGGGATTCTGAGGAACTGGCCAAAGGGGTCAGCATAGAGGAACTGTACTGGGAATCAATGAGGAGGCACATGGCTGCTGTGTGGATAGCATTAGCCTCTGAGGATTTAAGGGATCATTCTCCCTGTACTAGAGGGAAGAAAAAACTCAGAGGAAATTCGGGTTGACACTCGCATTATTTCTTCCCACACTGAGGAGATAATACTGCTGAAAATGGGTCCAGTTATAATTGAAAGCCTATTGCCCATAGCTGTCTCTTTCTAAACCAGGGCCAGTGCAGATTGTTAGCTCTTTCGAGGAGGGAATGTGCCCTTTATTTATCTGAAAGATACCACATACTCCTGTGCTGTCTACAAAAAAGACAACCCAAACACCAAAATATCCTCATGGGCACCTCTTGTTAGTCACAACACGCACGCTATAACCCATGCTCTTCAAAGCATGCTCCAGTCACACTGTTTTGAACTGTACATCTATTCTGCTGGCATAAACCAAGATACAGATCCCCTAAAATGCAAAGTCAGCAGGGAGGGAGCAAGTTGCAGATGAGCAAGGCAACTAGAAGCTGCTCTTCACCAGAGAATGTAAGAGCCCAGTGATGCCCTAAACCTGGGAGGTGCTACATGTCAGGTTCTTTATATTTGCCTTCTGGATTTTGTGCTTTCAAGGTTCATGCTTTCAACTGTTCTTCACCAACCACAAGGGCTAAAAACTTATTGGAAATCACATGAATCCAGGAGCTGGGGATTGAAGAAAAAACACTAACTATCATGAGACTTGTGATAAAAATCGCAAAAGATGGCACCACTGAGGAAGTATACTTCACAAGCCATACCAAAAGTTTTAAAAGCCATAAACACAAATTGCACATTAATTTTTAACATGCATGAACTCACAATAACTGATTCGCAGTCTAAAATATATTTGCAAACTATCCATCTCAGAAACAAAACTGCCATGGCAGGTATGCAGAAGAAAACAGCACTGTGAATGAAATTTAATTTAGCAAAGTCACATGTCCTTTCTTGGAAGCTTGAGAACAGCAGTAAAAACCGACGTCTCCAGCCAGCATTTAACAAGAGTTGACTAGAGCCAGCTAGAGTTTGACTGTAGCTGCGTGATGAATGTGTATAATTTTGCTCCCATTAAAAAGGCAGGGACATTTTGACCCCCCTCTCCCTACCTTCCAGCCCTGGGTATTTTGTTGTGTGGCAGTAGCTATCTATTGAAATGAGTAACCAGCGTTGGTGGAGGTGGTTTTGGGTGGGTATGTAAAAATTATTCACAGCATACCCAGCCTGCCCTAATGAGCACACTGCATGCACAGGGCACAGCCTGAAAATCTGGAGGGGGATTAATGAGATGATTCTTAGAGAGGTACAGCAGCTTAACTGACTCATTTAAGCTAAACAGTGAACCTCAGGTCTTTCTAGTACCAAGTTCATGCTTGAAGAGAAGCAAAATCCAGACGCTTGGGGCTGTGCATAGTTGCCAGCACGGTACACGGTTTTGCAAATAGGTCCAACTTAGCCAAATAGATCCAACACTAGTGGGCTAATCAAGTCCTATTTATGTGAATTCTGGTGGATTTTTAGCACTTGAACAGTACTTTTCAAATTGTTCCCATGACAATAAGTATTTGACCAAGCCCATGCAGAGAGACCATCTCCAAGCCATGATTAGAATGAAGGAGTCTATTGCTCACACTCCTTGATTAGCCCCCTAGACCCCAGTGCTTCTTGCCTTGCTGCGCACCATCATCATAAGGTATTAAAGGAATTAGGTAACGGACTTACTACACGACTGACAATTACTCCTTAAACATCAAGGTAAACCAAACCCAAGCCAAAGATTAAAGAAAAGCAGCTCTAGTACCAATTTCTAAATAAGACTCGAAGAGCGGTCCTGGTAATTATAATCTCTTAATTCCAGTCACTCTCCAGAGTAACATAATGGAGCTAATATTAAGAAAGACAAATACCGAAGCAGCTAGAGGGTAATGGAACCAGGCATAAGAGGCAGCATGGGTTTAAAAAAATGAGTTTTGCCAGACAAACCTGATTGCTTTTTTTGTTCGTTTGTTAGAATTACAAAATTATTAGTGGACAAAATCTTAAATGAGAAGTGAAATCAAATTTGCTTGGCTAGGGACACTATCATATGGACTGAACACTGGCTGAAAGAGCATAATCAATGGCTAATAGATGGCAGTGTAGCGAGTCATGGTGGGGTGATGCACGTATCAACGTTAAGACAGAGAAACGGCAAACAACGAGGACAGATGCAAAGGGACCTAGCGAGCACAGAAACATGGGCAGAAACCATAACAGCCTGAGAAGTAACATGGAAAAATGCATGCTGCTACATATGGGGAATAATCACCTGACACACATTCACTCATTGAGATGGGGAAACCTGGGAAGGGCTAATGCTGACAGAGATCTAGGGGTGATAGTGAGCCACAAATTAACCATGAGTTTGCAATGTGACTTGGTTCTGGGACACATCCTCCAAAGGCACCCTGTCATGGAGCTAGGAGGCACTAGTCCCTGGCTATATTGATACTGTGTGATCGCACCTAGAATAGGGTGGCCTGAGCTAGGAACTTTTGGACCAGGCAGATGCTGATGAACCAGAGACTTTTGAGAGGAGCAACGAAAACACCCTGGTGGTTCATTTCTTGGCCCCGGTTCTGGTTGCCCTAAAGGAGAATAAGGACACAGGCCTACTTAGGTGGCACAAGGCCAGTGTAGCCAGCTCTACACCACCCGTTCGGCCCTCCTCCCTATAGGGAACGTGCTGGGGCGGAATACATAGCACTCCACCAGATCCTCAGCCCCTCAGACTGCAGGCAGCATCACTCAGAGCAGCCCTGAGGTGGTTTTAAATGATGCTGGGGGCTGTTTCTGTCCCTGTCCGGCCCAGAATTAGGGGAGTGGAAAAGTGGCTGAGATCCACCTTCCCTCCACCCCCTCCCAACTTCCTCTTGGCACAACAGAGGCCTCAGCCCAGGGGCAGGAGGGATTGATTTATGAGGAAAACTCTGCATAGTTTGGCTCTGAAACAACTGGGGGGAGAGGGCCTGCCTGATAACGAGCTGCAAATATTGAAGGGTGCAAAAAGCAAGCAGGAAAGCAACTTATTTTCCAACGTTTCTCAGCACTCCCCTGCTCTCCATCTGGGCACGCCCCTGAGGTGCCACAACAGGAGCTGAGCTCTTTTGAAAATCCAGCCCCAATTTTGGGTGCTGGGCCCTTTTAAAAATCTGGCCCTTAGGCTGCTGCAGGCGGGTGTAACCAGAAATCACGCATGCAATGAAGAGAGGGGAGCGCTAGGCTGAATATCAGGAAACATGTGCTGCCGGTGAGCTGTATTAGGCTGTGGAACAGGGGTTAAGGGGAGGTTCCTGCGGTTGGAACTTTTAAGCTAAATTGAATGAAGCACAAGCAAAGGTCCTGCAGGGTTCAATCCTTCACTGGGAAGGAGAAGGGCTGGATGAACTAACAGGTCTTTTAGTTCAGCCTGATTCTGTGATTTGCAGTGCGGGTTCCTTCGCCAGCACAACGAGCATTACAGAAAAGGAGCATCTGAGCCCAAATCCATAATCCCCCAAGAACTCTCACCCATTCAAAACAACTGCGAAGGCGGAAGAATTCTATGAGCAGATGTAGCCTGCCCCCTAGTCCCATCTGTTCACATCAGAAAACCACCACGCAATCTGGCACAGATAGCAATCTCTGCTCAAGACAGACCCCGGACTGGAATAGCTGGATTGTTGCAGGTCAGGATTGCAGAGCTGTGTGGAAAGCTTACATAGCATCTGCCAGTATGACGGCTGGCTAAAGTCAGAGCTATCACGCCCTAAATAGCTAGCAAAGTCTTGGGAAAATAAAGAACCTGTGTGAGATAAGTTTCTGCCTGCCAAGTCTCCCTGCTGAAGGAGGAGCATTAGGGACATATCTCCCACTCCCCAGCAAGCCATTTTCTCCTATCGATTCCTTCTCCTCCACGAGCTCTCCCCTCTGCAGCAGAGTCACTACAGGGCTGGGTCAGCAGCAAAACGACATACCTACCAAGTGGAATTGACTGGCTTTGGGAATAGGAGGCAACAGATCAATTTCCTGGTTGGCCACAGACTTCTTATGTCAGCTTGGGCAAACTACTGTGTGCTTCAGTTCCCCATCTGTAAAATGGGGCTGGTGGCACTTCCCAGGGGTGTGGTGAGGACAAACACATTACCCATTATGAGGTGCTCAGATACTGCAGTGTTGGGGGCCATGTACCTAGGCAACTATCTAGCCTCTAAGATATCAATCGAACTAGCCTGTCAGCCAGCTCTCCCTATACATGGGGGGAAGCCTTAGAATAGCAACACCTCACCCTGCCTTTCCTTTCCTGTACAAACTCAAGGTGCAGCATTAATTATTAAAAATATACCCGGCAATCATTGGGGGACAACCTGGCAATACAGAGATGATCAAGTGGCCTCCCCGCCCTAGCAAAGTAACTCAATTCAGATTATTTCTGAGATCACAAACTATTAATGGGTGCTCCCCATGCTTTTCTATTGATCGCTGACGTCAAAACCTACCAGCGATGTTTTATTTTGAAACGGCTTTCTTTTTCTTAATGGGTTTTCTTGTGCCGGTGTTTGCGGAGTGCTTACTACCCTCTGGGAAGGATAAACATCAGGGATTATTTTAGGCCTGTATGACCTTGCTGAACAGTAACATGACTCCTCCATGCAGCATTGAGCGCAGACTTGGCAGACTCAGGCTGTAAGGAAGTCTTCTATTGTGCAGACTTGCTTAGCCTGTGAAGCTAAGAGTGCAGCTTACATGCACCAAGCTGTTACAAGGCTTTAAAGAAAGTATCTGACTCATTTTTAGAAAATCAAACAGGATCACAGACGGAAGTAATAACTGGCCTTAGAGGGATATTGCTGAAATTTTACAACCCTGTGCTTGATCCACACTTACGATTAAAGAGAAAGAAGATAGTAAATGACTTCTTTGATGATGGAAAACAAGACATTGTGTGCAGCTTAAACCAGCATTCGATATATGGCTGATTTTTCTAAACCTTTATCAAACAACCCAGTGCAACATCTGAGGTGATGTTCTCTTTTAAACTAACAAAGCCACATTTCACATTCCTGACTGTGTGCCTTGGTCGGCCAACAGCAGATTCCCTTCCCCTAACAAAATGATTTGTTGCAATAGAGACTGGGATAAGTCACAACAGCTGTAAATCTGAATTCTGCTTCTATACACAGGCCTTCTGCACCTGCAAGTGAACTTTCTGCTTGGTGGCTGAAACAAACAACCCCGGCAATAAATAGATTTATTAGCTGTAACATGTTGGAACTACTGCGGGGCCCTTGAAACATGTATGGATGGAGTTACGAACTACTGAAGATTCACTCAGATAGTAATCTGCACAGTGTAATATAATTATTTTCATGCTGTTTCCACAGAGCTTGTTGTTCTTATAAATCTCTTCTTTGATTTAAAAAAACAGCAACAACAAATGCTCAGCTGAGCGAAGCCCTGTGGCCCTGGTTCAGCAAAGCACCCCTATTCAGGAAGCACATGCGTGGCTTTAAGCACATTTTTAGATCCCACTGGAGTCAATGGAACTTACATGCTTTCCTAAACTGGGAGCTGTATTAAGACAGTGTAAGGCAAGAGGGGCCTGATCGCTTGTCCATTGAATTTAATGGGAGTGTGGGTCTCTGCATTGACTTCACTGGTGTTGCATCAGGCCCTAAGGCATGCTGGTCTACATGTATAGCTAAACAGCTAGGAAAAAGTCCTACCCTCTGGGGATATAATACAGAGGGGCACCAGAGGACGTAGGAGACTCCACAAGGTCCACTTTACAGAGGTTCCTTTGGTTTCTCTTCTTGGGGGGGAGGGGGTTTAAGATGCCATTGAGCAGCAGCGGATATGGCCTCCAAACTCTGCAGCTTCTAGAGACGTATGGGAGAACAGAAGCTGCAGTACTGCTGCTATGGTGCAGACTGTCCCTGGATACTCTGCCTGGGCTCAGGGAAACCTCCCGCCCTCTTCGGGGAGTGCAGAAACGAAGTAGGATTTCACGGTGCTTACAGCAACTAAGGTTAGCAGTTTGGCGGACCACAAGGCTCAACAGGGAGTATGCTAGAGAGCCTACATGCCCAATGGTTGATCCACACAGCCCAGTCTACCACAATGGGTAACGTCAACTCTAGCAAAAAGAATCAAGGCCAGGTTGGGTATGTTAACTAGCCTCCACCAAACCATGACTTTTCTCCTAGCATGGCTGCATTACAGTAACTTCTACCTCGACTGGGCAGGCCAAAGTGTGTTTTGAGGGAGCCATTACACACCCTGACCTACTCAATCAAGGCAAAAGGCATCACGATGAATCCACACTAGGGAAAAGGTTGTGGTTAGGTTGAGGTTAGTTAATTCCCCAATTCAACCCCAGCCCATTGTTCTAGAGTAGACAAGCCCAATGTGAGTTTCCACAGAGTCAGGGAAGGAGGGAGCATGGAGTGCAGACCCCTAACACAGGTCTGTTGGATTTCATTCCCCAATGCTTATAGAAGAATATGTAAGCCTCTGAGACCATCGTTTGGGGCTGGGAAGTCATATAAACCATTGCAGTTTGCCCTGATGTTGTTTCTTTCCTTGGCTGGACGTGATCCACTAGCTGCTCTGTATATGCTAAGACCATTTTCCCATGGGGAAGAAAAAAAACCAGGAGCTCCGGAAGCTGACGTCCTGACTATCTCTGACACCACAGTCTGTGTTACTACAGAAAGCTACTCTTACTGCCTATACCAGCTCTTCCTGCAGAACTCTTGGCAGACCAGGGTAATGGAAGGAAGATGAAGAATGAAAAGGTTCTAGGGAAGGAAACGTGAAGGTTACGAAGAATGAGATGTGCAAGCACTACCCAGGAGAATGTGCACCGACAACACCCGGGTTGATTTGGAGGTTAGTGCCTTTGATTTAAAAGCTGTGTATTTGGATGGTTTTACTCTGTACTCAGTAGCAACATTCTCTTTGGAAGCCAGTGGCAGAGTTGTGCCCCCTAATGCCAGTAGTCTATTTGGCCTATCAGCTAGTAAAAACATCCCCCTCCTTTCAAGGAACATCATTCCCTTTAATCCCAAAGTTATCTACATTCCATACATATCTGGTGTCTATTGTTGAACATTATCAGGCCAAATTTTCTGCTGGTATAAATGAGAGCACCTCCACTGAACTCAGTGGAGCATCATCAATTTGGCCCATCTACATGAGAAATAAAGACTCAGGAAACTGAGGTTATAGAAAGGGTGATTTACCCTAAAAGAATGACTCACAGGGCAGTTTCAGTTTCCTGAGTGAACACGTTTCTTATGACCCTCATTTTTGCTCTTTGTCACAGACTGCATCCCAGACTTGGCAGTCTGAGAGGTATGATTACAAATATTGAAGTTCTCATTAAGTTGGAGAGTCCCTGAATGGCCAGCGACTCCTACTCTGGCTGGAGGACTTGAACATGTGTTCCAAAATGTTAACACCACAAAAGAGCTGATATTAAAAGAAAAGGGAAATAAGGAATATATAAAAACAGTTACAACAGCTCATAAACTTTAAAGCAAAACTCACAGATTCTTTGGGGCAGATCCTCAGCTAGCGTAAATAGTCATAGTTCCACTGAAGTCAATAGAGATATGACATTTACATCAGCTGAGGGTCTGCGGCTTTATGTTTTTTTATCCACTTCAAGGTTTCTCTACCTTTGATTTCTCCCTCTCTCTCTCCCCTCTCTCTCCCTCCCTCCCTCCCTCACACACACACACACACACACACACACACACACACACACACAACTATTTCAACAACTGTATACTTCTCTGGAAAACTCAGACACTGAAATATTTGGAATCTTGTTTTTTAACTAAGCCAAATATATCTTGCTAAGTACAGCAAAGCACACAGTTTTAGGACCTTGTCCAGCTCCCAGTAAGTCAGCAGAAGGTTTCGTCATTGCCTTCATTGTCTGCAGCGCCTGGACCCAAACTTTTCGGTGAAAACCATGGGTCAGATAGATAATCACCATGGCTCCTCTGAAGCCATGGTCCTCATGGGTTCGGTCACATCATGACAGAAGGGTTTGCAGGATTCACTCTATGAGTGAAATCCTGGCTTGACTTAAGTTAACGGAAGTTTTGCTATTGACTTCAATAGAGCCAGATTTTCATCCTATATTCTTATACCGAATTCTAAACAAAAGTCACTCAGAAATGGTTTCCTTCAAAAGCTTAGATCAGAATTTGTTTTAGAAAAATGGACTTTTGCAAGTTAATACCCATATTTTATTAGTACTTTTAAATCATCAACCCCTGAGATGTGCATTTTAAAATATAATTCCTAGGTGCATCTTTTTCAGCACTGTTTGGAACAAAACAGAAGAAAAGAAGCAGTATTTAACTGGATCAAATGGATCTTCAGAACCCCAAGATGCAGTCACAAAATACCCACACACCTACATGAAAACAGGGCACAGCAGATCACATTAAAGGAATGCAGTCAGCATAAAAGTCTTGTATTTAAAAAAATGCTGTGTGAATAATTCTTGGATAGAGTTTTTAAAACCTAGGCCCAGATCCTGCAGAGACTTATGTAGGCACTTAACTTAGGAGGCAGTGTTCTAAGTGGATAATCCACTGGCCTGGCACTCTGGAGTCTTAGGTTCTATTCCACGGATGTGCTGGGTGACCTTGGGCAAATCACTTTGCTGCTTTTTGTCTCAGTTTCCCCTTATATAAAAAGGGGATAATGATACTGATCTCCTTTGTAAAGCACTTTGAGATGTGCTGATGAAAAAGCATCATATCAGAACTAGGAATTATTAACTTTACACACCATGAGTAATAGGACTACTCACAGTGTGTAAAGTTAAGCATGTGCATAGGCCTTTGCAGGATCAGAACATTCATTTACATTGCACTATTTACCCTTCTTATTTACTTTTTGCACTTCATTCAGCTGAAATAATGAAAACAGTCTAGTCTCTTTCCACTTTTGTTTCTGGCATAGATCAAAGGCTTTAATGGACTCAGGCTCGGCAGAACTTTAAGAGCTCCTTTCTGTGCAGATACAGGCAATTAAACAGTTCTGTTGGCTTCTAGGGGGGATTACTTGAGATCTTATTGTTTTTACTGCTCAGAATCCAGTACTTACGAGTAAGTAGAACAGTTTTCCAAAGAAGATAACAGAATTTTTGTTTGCACCTCACATATTTATTGAAAGGCAGACTTAGTAAAGTGCACTCTCTCTTGCTCCCTCATTAAAGCAATCCTGTGCTTTCCCCCTCCTCCTTTGAATTGCTACACAGGGATATAGTTCGGCAGGGCTTGCTCACTCACACAGTTGTAATAAGTCAAAGCAGCTTGGCTTGCTGCCCAACAAAACACAAACTCCCCTGAAGTCTCCAGCTTTTCCATGGCAACATCACAGTCATCAACACAGCAAACAATCACTCCAGTCCATTCTGCTTCTCCCCTTGTAGCACAGAGAAGGGTATCATTGCACCCAGCTCCTGGACCTGTACTAATTATCATCCATGAAAGGAGAGAGAGTCTGAGATCAAGTTACCCTCTGCTCCCAGCTTTAAAAGAGATCAAAGGAAGGAACAGGCATAGAAATACTGAACACTTTTAGATGTACTTTTTCTTAAACAGACAAGACCGGTGCTGTATGCCCAAAGTATAACTGCTGAAAAAATGTATGCACAACTGTGTTCCTCAAGGTTGAGTGATTTATTTATGTCACCAGAACCCCGCTACAGTCTATGGTGTCTGAAGGCCTGATTCTTCTCCCACTTACCCACATGTGGCTCCACTGGGCCAGATTCTGACTTCAATGGATTTACTCCAGACCTTGACAGTGCAACTGATACCTGCGTCTGACCACCTGATTTCAGTACTACTACTCCTGATTTACACAGGTGTGAGAGCTTAAGCAGAACCAAAGAGCCTGGCTTGCCACTGCCTTGCACGTGATGTGATCATTTACACCTGTGCAAAGTGGGGTTAAAACGCCACTGGTCGCATTTTACATCCACTTTGCACAGGTACAAATGACTACACAAGCTGCAAGGCCATGGCAAATAAGGCCTATAGGGCCCCAAATCTCATTTCCACTGTAGCTCCTTTATACTGCTGGATTCCCTTTACGTTCAGGCCTGTCTACACTACAGAGTTAGGTCGACGTAAGGCAGCTGATGGTTACATTACAGCCTTGCTCCCGCCAATGTCAGTGCCTTACTACACCGACATAATAACTCCACCTCCATGAGAGGTGTAGGGCTTATGTCGGTGTAGTTAGGGCGACACAGTTATGCAGACACTGCGTTACTAAGGCTACGTCTACACTAGCGCTTCTGTCGGTATAACTTATGTCGCTCAGGGGGGTGAAAAAAGCTGATCCTGAGCAACATGAGTTACGCATACAGAAGCGCCGGTGTGGACAGCGCTATGTCAGCGGGAGAACGTTTCCCGCCCACAGAGCTACCGCCGCTCGTTTGGGGTAGTTTAATTATGAGCAGCTACATGGGAGATTTTACATCATCACCGCTGCATTGGTACAGCTGTGCTGCCGTAAGCTGTCCGGTGTAAGCACGGCCTTACTGTTGGCTGTCCTTCTTGTTAATGTCACAGCTCTGTACTGGAGCTGTGAAATTGACAAGAAAGGCAGGTAGTCTCCCTGCAGTGAACCTCCTGCCTGGCTCACAGCTTTGGCTGTCACCCCAGGGCAGGTGTGGGCCTCCAGCTGTAGCCTGGCTGCCACCCGGGCTCCCTGCTCCCCACTGGGAGCCCTGCTGCCACCCATGCTCTTGGCTCCATGTTCCCCGCTTCAAGCTGGGCTACTGCCCGGGCTCCCAGCTCTAAGCCCAGCTGCTGCCTGGGCTTGGAGCTGGGAGCTCGGGCGACAGTCTGGCTTGGAGCGGGGATCCAGGAGCTGGGAGCCCCAGCAGCAGCCCGGCTTGGAGCTTCTTAAGTCTGTGCAAGTACTTCTGGTGAGAACACACTCCACCAACAGAAGGAGGGTAGTGTGGACATGAAAAAACACAGTAATTACTGAGGTGGCTGTATGTCGACTTAAGTTTATAGTGTAGACATGCCCTCACTTCAAGGCCACTGTCAGAGCCGTACCAAAGAGCCTTAGATCTGGTCCACATTAGCAATGTTATACCATTTTAGCTATGTGGTTTAGGGAGTGATTTTTTGTAGATATAGCCAGACCAGTATAAACCCTAAAGTGCATGCAGTTATACCAGGATAAGCACGTTTACACTGAGAGTGTGGTCTAGGAGGGGTTTGCTAGTTTCACTATCCTGGCATAGTTAAAGCAGCTCAACTTTCTAGAATAGACAAGCCCTTAGTGTAAATGAGAATCAGCCCCATCGTTTTTTCTAAACCACTATAATCAGGTAAACACTTTTCCAGAAAGAAGTACCTTTGGGCTCTTAGTCTTACACCAAGACCACTTTGCATTTCTCTGGCCATGTAAAGAGGCCTTAAAGTAGGAAATTACACTGACACCCATATTAAGGGTGCATTACAGCCCAGCAGCTGAGTAAAGCACGCTTATTGTACATGAGAATCAGGCCCACCAGGCTGAAGTTTCTCATACCTCCAAATGAATTTTTGGGGGGTAAGTTTGGTAAAATTCCATTGGACCCCTTTGGAGTCATCTCCCTGTGCAAGAGGGCGGATTTCATGCTTCACAAAACTGTCCCACTTCTTTCATTGTGTTTGAAAAATGGCTTCATTGTTACAAGTTCAAGCTCTGGCTCCGATCTGGTGTTAAACTTGGTGGGTCTGATTCTTATTTACATGGTCCCTTTACACTGTTCTGGCTCCATAGGAGGCCTTGGAGTGGGTATAAATTACACGTACCACAGCAGTGTTAAAGGGGTCTTAGTGAGACTCAGGTCTGGTTTTCTTAAACAATGGACCTAATTCTCATTCCCATTAAGGCTGCTTGACACCATTCCAGCACTGTAATGGGGCCTTAAAGTGGATGTAAAGTTGTTTTATACCCACTTCAAGCCGCCTTTACACAGCCCATATGCTAGGCCCAATATCTGCTGGGCTAAGGCTGACAAAAGGAGCTGAGAATAAATAAATTATACACAAATGACAACAGTGTTCTATGAATTAGCTAAATTACAGTGACACCCACTTTGAGGTGCATTTTAAAAAAAGCCCTGTTACTCCAACATAATGACAAGCCCCAAATTCAGATCACATCCCCACCTGCTTCATCCTCTGGTTCGACCACCAAACCATTCACACACATCACAGGACTGACCCGAAACCATTTCTTAAGTACGTTTAAAAAAAAACCCAAATAAGTGAATATCGTGCTGGTGAAAGGTGTTAAAAATCAAAGCTTTGAGATTCAGCCCCTCACATTAGCTCCAATACAAGTGCAGTCTGGGCAGCAGCCATCCAAGCTTCCACACTGCCCAACCAATGTACTGCAACACCAACCTGGAGGGACGATTCAATAGCCAGGAGGCACGTCTGCCCACCACCTGGCCTCGCTGCTGACACTGCCAGTAAGTACCAGCAGCAGTTTTTGTCTTTTTTTAATACAGACTTTTGTCCAGAAAGAATTGAAGGGAGACCACCGATATATTTCACATAGGCAACTGAACAGCTGTCAGATGCTAATATCCCGTGGCCGGGACCTTATGTTAGATTCTAACTAGCAACCTGGAGTGAAAGACAGAATCCCCCTTACTCCTTTATTAATCACCAGAGGGATCAAGTCACCCATGTGAGTCAGATTCTGTCACCCTTACTACAAATGGAGCCCACTGGCCAGTGTGTGTCATGCAGGCTCTTCTGTGCCTGAGTCCCAGAGGATATGACTCTTACAGCTCTTACTCTAAAAAGTTGTCTCTTTAGCTCAAGCTGCAGGGGCTTGTGATTTGATCCCTGTTGCCTTTCAAGTACTTGCATACTAAGGTAAAATGAACATGAGGAAGGGCGGCAGAGTTGGGGGGGTTTCAGTGTGTGCGTGTGTGTATATTTATATTACACAGTGGTTCAGTGCTGACTTCAGGCCTGAGTAATAATAGCAAAGTAAAAGTCTGACTCCTCCAAGAAAATTCTTTCCTAGTATTATATACAGCCAGTTTCAGGATTCAAAACAAAATTTCATTTAGATACTTAGGGCGTGATCCGGCTCCCATTTAACTCGACGATGAAATTCCCACTGACTCTAGCAGCCTCCAACACGATCACAGCAACTGTGTTTTGAGTTACCTTATAAGGGATAACATTCACCAACTTGGACGTAATAAGGATGTAATTCCACCGAGGGATTCCAGTGACATCATAACCCAGGAGAGAGCAAAGATCAAATGGTTTATTAACCTGAGATGGAATTTCAGCCTTCTTTCCATAGGCACAGGTAGAATGTGATTCTCCTCTCACACTGATGTAAATCAAGAGTCAATTGGGGTTACACATGTGTAAATCTGGGGAGAGGCTAATCAGACCCTGCATCCGCATCCACTGCTTACCCAGAAACAGCCCTGCTGGAGATGGTCAGAATTTCAGGCACTCTTGCACACTCCAGTGCGAGGAGGCTGGTGATGCCTGCCCATTCCATGGTTGCACTGGGGGAAGAGCTCCTTACCATTCTTCCAGCATTGCTACACAGGAAGAGGAACAATTTAACCCAGGATAGGGAAATAAATTAGGAATTCTTAATCCCACCTTCCTGCTTTACGGTGCCATCTCTTCCCACTCCAGAAACAAAATCGAGGCTTACATTTTCCAATATGCCTTGGGGACGTAGATGCTCAGTTCCCATTAACTGAAGATCTCAGCCCCGTTTTTCACTTTTATGTATTTCTATCTTCTGCCCCTCTCACTTTGTGGGTGTTGGTATTTAACAGTATTTACTGTTAGATTATTATCTTTAGATAAATTGAAGGGTGGATTCATCAGCCAGGGCAGTCCAATAAAACCTAAATGCCCAAGTTTTGTTCCAGGTCCCTTTCCTCAGGGTGTGCTTTATTAAATAAACAGAAGCTGCAAAAGGCTCAAACTTAGGCTTTGTCTACACTAGTACTTTTGTTGGCAAAACTTTTGTTGATCGGGGGTGTGAAAACACACACACACACACACACCCCGACCGACACAAGTTTCACTGACAAAAACGCCAGTGTGGACAGTACTATGTCGGTGGGAGACGCTCTCCCGCCAACGTAGCTACCGCTGCTCATTGGGCGTAGTTTAATTATGCTGGCAGGGGAGCTCTCTCCCACTGGCATAGAGCAGCTGAAGCGGTACAGCTATGCCGCTGTAAGGTCCACAGTGTAGACGTGGCCTCAGTGACAGAGACCTTACCTGTAAAATGGGAAGGTAGAAGATACCTCCTGCGACAACATTCTTGGCCCTGCCTAACAGGCAACAAACCCTGTATCTGGCTGTAGGTCACGTTTATTCCTAATCATGTGCTCAGAGACTACAGTTCCCAGTTTTAAAGGGCCAGAACAGGTGCTCTGGGATGCGCACACGCACCCAAAGTCCAGCAGCCTGTCACACTCTAGTTTTTGAACCCTTCAGCCATATAAATATTGTGCATCTCTCACTATTTTAATAATTTTATAAACTTCTGCTTAAGGGATAACATCAAGTCCTTTGGACTCGATATTTATGCTTTGTAAAAGGAATTAATGGGAAGGTTTTCATGATTTAAAAACCATTAACATAAGTGAAAACAGGTTTGGGATTATTATTTTTTTTGAAGATGTCAGGGTTGTTTCACCCAGACATCTGCAGAGAACCAGAAAGTGAAACTGACTAGAAATAAAAGTGAACCTGACTATAGCCCATTTCCATTGCCCAAACTGAGTGAAATCCAGACAGTGCAGAAACAGTATGAATGGGGGGAAAACATCTCATTAATATTATGCCAATTTGAATAATCAGCTATATTATAAGTAACACAGCAAAAGCACTTTTTTTTTTTTGCTTTTTTCAATGTGATTTTTTTCTAAATGGCAGGAATATTATTAAGTCATTTGAAACCACTCAACAATTGGCACATCAGCTACATCATCTCACGGTCTCTTCTTTTTAATGAAGATAAGTGCAAGTCTGTGATCCCAGCAACCAATCTGTGCAGGCAATCCCTTACCACTGCCGAGTCTGGGGGAAGTCAGTGGGACTCCACAAGGATTTGCCATGTGGAACACTTTGCAGGGTCATGGTCCAAGACTTTTAACTTGTCATTGAGATTATGAACCTCAGGTCTCATTTCTGTGTCTCTACACTACGTTTCTACCAAGGCACTAATATCATTCCTGTCATTCCTGGATAACAAGGTAATAAATGCATTAGAAATGCTGATACTTTAGATAAGATAAAATAGATTACAGAGTGGAATCTCTTCACCAGTTTTGAATGGAGGCCTAACATATGCCTTATACAGCAACAGTATAATCTCTTTAGTTTTGTATTCTAGACCACTGCTAATATAACCTTGTACCTAGATTGCCTATTATATCACTGCTGTGCACCGGGCTGGATTATATCAATGATTTTTCTGGCAGTAATCCTACATATTATTTTTCTGATCAGTGTGCTGTTCCATTTGGAACGTATTCTCTAACGTGACTTCTTGCTCCCAGTGTAATTGTTATTCTTACCTTGCATATGTTTAATATTTTGTATAAGGATCTTAAATCTTGGACAGACTCTTTCAAAAACAAAAGTAAAACGAATAATGAACTAACGGTGCAGTTATCTACAGTGCATTTACGACTTACTGCAGTGTTGCCAAGCCCCAGCATTCAAAAATCATGAGTCGGGCCCCCCCAAATCATGAGATTGGATTAAAAATCAGGAGTTTGGGGTTTTTTCAAATACATTTTGGGTTCATTTTGTCTTCTGGTCTCTAAGCCTCTAGGGTGCACTCAGGTCTCATTTTCAAGCTTTCCTCCATAACCATAAAGGCTAGAAATTTAATTTTTCTTAAATAACGCTGAGATTGTCTCATAATCGCATGAATCCAGGAAGTACAATGAATTCTTAAGCTAAGACTATGGACTCATTTCTGCTCTCAGTTATATGGGTGTATCACCATTGGGACATAGGCCCTCCTCTGTCTTTATTCAGATTACAATGGAAATTAGGAGTCTAAATACCTTTGAGGATCTGGCCCTAAGTGCCTAAGTCACTTTTGAAAATGGGACATCACCTCCTAAGTCACTTAGATACTTGAAATATTACTCATTGTCTTCAAACTGAGATGAGAACAGCTCACCCCTTTCCTTCATTAGTCGGACAGTCCTCAGGGCCTGATGCATTTTCTTCTGCATCGTTGTCTGTGGTACTTGATCAATGAGTGGATGCATCATATTAATCAAAGGCACTTGTGATCAGACATGCTCAGCCAGGCATCTCCTGACTATTTTATTTGCCTACATCTCACAAACTGACAGGGTCATAGACATTGCACTGAATTTGCAAGAACATTTTAATTCTCAACCTTAATGTGTCTTCATTTATTTTTAATTTGCCAAGATAATCCGCACATCGACATGAATGTGAAACACAGTTTCTTCTCAGATGCAGAACTGTGACAATGGCAGGTTGGTTGGGTTTTTTTCAAACCCTGGACAGTTTGGGGCAATGAGACTATTCACTTGCTTAAAGTCTGATATATCCTTAAGAACCTTGATGAACCAGGACCATAAAACCAGATTCTCAGAAATTAGGCCCTGATTCAGCAAAGCATGTGTTATGAGAAAAGCTGCGAGAAAACCATTTAAGCATGTGCTTTAAGTGTTTTCCTGGATGCAAGACTTTCCTGGATGCAAGACAGTCATGTGTGTGCTTCAACGTTATGTGGTTAAACTCCAGCCATATAAAATCCACAATCTTAGTGTATAATATAGTTTTAATATAGTTTTTTGCCCTGAATTTCTTATAACAATGAAAAAATAACACTCCTGAACTAGTCCCACAGAAACATTTAGCAAAAGGGAAGGAGTGCACATCAGTTGAAGGAGAGAGAGAGAGAGAGAGAGAGAGAGAGGAAATAGGAGGCAGAAAGGGAAATGTTAAATGGCCAGGGTGAGAATGGGGAGACATTGTTATAGAAGAAACATTAGGAGAGATGAGGAGAACATGTGGAAACCATGTGTTCAGCAAGTCTGTGTTAGTCTGTCTCTAGCTCAGAAGAAAAACAACATTACAAGGTAGTGTCAGGAGCATGAAAGGAGGGAAGGCAGGGGGAGACCCCAGGTGAAAGGGGAGTGAATGCGGATAAAGAAGGACAGCTAAGGAGCGGGGGGCAGAGGAGCAGTCAATCACTAGGGACTGATTTGAGGGTGGTTTTTGGTGGGGGACTTTCTGAGATCCAGGTACATACAGTACATCCTGGGAATAATATACATTACAGCAACATTATGGAGTATTTCTGTAAATAGGCCTTTAGATACATGGGTTATCCACATGCATATTTATGAACTATGGGCCAAACAGAATAAATAAACGTCCAATATAGAGAGTTTTCAGAAGGGATGTTATTGACTTCACATGCCGTCATGGCATTAATGAAGTGACTAGAATTTTTCAGGTATAGTAAATACGACTGTTCGAGGATTTATATATGTGTGTATATATAGAAAATTTGTAAAGTACATGCTGTTTACCCAACAGACTGGATTAACTTCCTCTGAGCTATTCTGGTCTACCCTGCAAATATGTGTGTTAAAAGTCCTTATGAAAAGTAGTTACTGTGTATGTACAAAATACACTTTTCAAAGCTAAATACCTCCGGTTACAACATTGTTGGTTTCTAACTACCAAAAGTGACTGGATCATGTCACAGAGTAATTCGATGCCAAATTTTATTTTGCAACTCAAACCTGTTTTTCAACTATACTGGTGGGAAAAAAATGTGTCTTAATCTTTTAATGCAAATTTTTGCTCTGAGTTACTCACATCCATGCATCCACACTGAAGTCAATCGGTGGTGGAATATGACTTAGCACAGAGTCTGTTTTGTAAATTCATAACTTTGCAAAAGTTAAACGATTCTTTTAAAGTCAACTTGCAAAAAGAAAAAAAAAAGTGTTCCCAGCTGTTGGCCATCAAATGTCAATTCAGTCTACAGCAAATGTTCACAAGTGTATTCCAGCTCCTGAGAAAGAGCGCTTTCGGTGACACATTGACACAGCCTGAACCAGAAGCAGAACTGCTATCATTATAAGGATTATATTTAATATTCTACTTGGAAGTTAAGGGCCAAAAACCCATGACCCTCTTTCTCCTCAAAAGCTGGCCAAAAAGTATAATAGAAACTGATTATGTGAATATACAAAGTCAGTAGGGAGAAACTAAAGAAAGAACTCAACTTGTGAAAATGGATCACCAGGTCAATTGCTGGAATGTACTGGGGGGTTAAACAATCAGAAGGAAAAGTGAAGGCATGGATATGAGGTTAAGATCAATTGGACTGTCAGTAAAAGTAGAAAGTAGTTTAAAAGAGAAAAAGTATGTGATTGACTGTGTTAAGAAAATAAGTCAAACACCAATAAAGATGCTACTTATTTATTAATTTATTATTATTATTTATTTATTTATTAAAATGCACAGAGGCTCCTGTCAGGATTGGGGCCCGCTGTGTTAGTTATTGAACAAACTCAAATACTTATGTACATTTTCATTTTACGCAAGAGTAGTCCTATTGACTTCAATGCGACTACCCAGGCATATAAAGTTAAGCACATGCATAAGTATTTGCATGATCAGGGCTATAGAGATTGACTCCCCAGTCTTGAAGATCATGCAATCTAAATAAATCTATCTCGGAATGCCACAGAATCAAATCCTTTCATGGGATGGAAATCAATACACTTCTCTGCAACCATCTCTCTTTTAACATATATTAAAATTAATGGGAGTTTTCCCATGGACTTGAATGGGATCCAGATAAACCCCACTTTCCTGTGGAAATCTCTCTAGCAGTAGTTTTTTATCTTGAGCCTCAAACACCTGCTAATCCCTATGCAGTTGTGTACTCTCTCCCCTTTCCTTGCAAGCAAATAGGCTTAGGGACCTGGGTCTTACAAGAATATTTATTGCACTGAAACACCTCTTGCAACTATTATAGAGTGGTAATGACAGGAAAACGAGGGTCCTAAATTCTAAATAGGTGACTGATTATTAAGGTGCTGTGTACCCAACATCTCCCACTGAAGTATTGCAATGGGAGCTGCTGATTGCTTAGTGCATTAAAAATTGGGGTCAAGATCCTCAAAGCTCAGATGCTCAGATACTACAGTGATGAAGGCAGTCTAATAACCTGTACAGACTAGAATAGAAAGGCAAGTGCCTAAAATTAGCCTTCTAAAGCCATAGTTAGGCTCGTAAATATGTTGTCTGATTTTCAAAAGTGATAAGCCTAAACTGAACAACCTTTATGGCACTTTTGCCAAATGCCATTGCAGTGACATGTCTGAAATCTGGTGGACTGGCTACACAGAAAACAACTGCTGCTGTCAACAAGGTCTTTTCCTCCAGGGCTAATTATTCTAATAAGAAAGTGAAAAAAAAATTATCATAAGCAGGAAAATCATTGAAAACTCCCCAGTTTGGGGTTCAGCTCAGCGCTTTAGTGTGAAGCCCTGGATTCTCAAAGGCATTCTCCCCACTTGACCTGTCATGCATCCACTCAACACCTATGCAAGGGACGGGGGAACCTGAGTTGGAATTAACCCCTTCTTCACTTACACTAGGTATTGCTTCCGCAGCCTGTCTAATAAAAGAATTTTTCCAATATATTTACCTCCCCTTTTGTGCTGTAGTACTACACAACCGTGGGAATGGAGGCAGTTGTGGCCTTGCTGATATGCAGCACGGTCTTGTTTGCTCTGAAAAGGTCTTCATCCAGAGCCCATGAAAGCAAACGGAAAGACCCTCTTTGACTTCAATGAGTGCTGGATCAGGCCCCGAGAGCACACTGCACAGTGCCATATGCAATCAGACACAACTTTATCGGAACTGACACGCATCCTTCCACAGCTGGCACAGAACAGGCCCGTCTCCAAGAGATTTTCCAAAAGGGGGTTATTGCTGTTGAATAATTAATATTCTGGAGACCTGCAGAAATTAACAGTATGTGCTTAACATGGTGACCGTTATTCAGCAGATCGTGCGCACTGCGTTCAGTAAGCCCGCTTCTTTACACCGCTGTCACCATGACTATAAGAAAGGGATTCTCCCATTGTTTACTACAGGCTCTTGATAAGTCATTACCACTCTGGCCAGAGTTTTGCCTCCAGTCACATTTCTGAAGAAAGAAACCACCGATGCAATTAACTTTCTGTTCAAGACAATCCAATTTTAAGGCTTCTTCTGAAGGAGACAGCATCGCACAGCGAGGAATGAAAAGAAATTCATATCTCAAGTATCTCCTTACTGTTGATTGTTTACTTTCTGCATGTTTTATTAGTACACTGGGTAAACTCCATGAAAAATAACTGTTGTAACATGCTTCCATGCAATAAAAAATTTACAGCAAAAGCATCAGTGCTAGATACTCAACAGTCATGAGTAACCCCATAACAGTAAACCGGTGTGCAAACAATGGAAGGAAACAAAACTGGAAAAGATTTCCGTTTGGAAACTCCAAGAGATGATAAGCAATGGTATTTTTTTAATTATGCAGAATGCCTTGCCAGTGTCCTATAATGAGATTAGCATGTAATCACCAAAACATCAGTTAGATCTGAATCCCTGCCCCCTACGCAGCTGAAGGATCACGTATAATGAGATAACCCCCTTATGGCCAGTTATGGCAGCGCATGGCAATCCAGTACATGACCTCTTTTGTTCAATGTTACGCTGGTGATTTAGTTACCAAAACTAAAAATTGACTCTGAAGTTTTTGCAAAGTTCTCCCTACATTCCCTACAGGTCACAGCACACAAAGCAAAGAAATGATTAATGGGGCCTGGACTGGGAGTCAGGAAATCCAGGCACTATTCCCAGTTTTGCCACTGATCCACTGTCTGACCATGAGCAAGGCACTTCACCCCTTTGTGCTTCTGTTTCTCCTCCTACCACTTGTCTATCTTGTCTTTTTAGAATTCGGAGCAGGGAATGTCTCTTACTAGATATTTGTACAGTGCCTGGCACAACAGGGCCTCGAATTTGGTTGGGGCATCTAGCCAGTACTTTAATAAATAAAATAATTACAATAACAATATTGGCTGGGGTACCCTATTAAGGCATGCAGCATATAAATGCGTTTTGTGACAACAGAGAGAAGACGGTACAAACCCTCTGTAATGGTTTATTTGCTGGTGCAGTATCTTACTGGTTTCTTGCAAACATCAGTTAGGTTTGTGATTTGCAGCAAGTGCATGTTTTTTGTTTGTTTCCACAGCAGGTAGATTGCTTTGCCAGTAATCTCACTGAACTTTCCAATGGCACATTTCCATTTGTCCGAGCTCTTCCATGCCCATATCACATCCATGCCAGTTTCCTTGATATACTGCTGCTGACAAGAATGAGGCAAGTCAAATGACCCAAGGGCACAGGCATAGGAGTGGGTGAACTCAACAGAAATCAAACCATTAGGCTGTCAAAGTTCTTTTGGTGGATTTGAAAAAAAATGTATTTCTGAAATAATTATTTTTTTGATTTTTTTATTGTTAATTATTTCCTTTTCAGAGAATTTCTCCAAATGTGGTTCCCAGTGGCAGCAGCCATGAATCTGCCCATGATGCTACCAGAGTGGAATCACACAGTTTTAACAGCAGGTAATGTGAACAGCCGTGAAAACACACTGCCACTGGGGAGTGCTTGTGCTGCCTATCCGAACAGCAGCTGCCTTGGGTATGCTTGTGATTCCACTCCCACTGTCTGTCACTAGTTAGCACAAGGGCTGAGCAGCAGCACTGCACGGAGGCAGCCAGTTTGAGTAAGAAAATAATCAGAGGCAAAACAGCCGGCAAGACGACAGACATGCAACAAAATACACACAAATATAAACAATAATAACTTAAAGGCTTTCAGATGTGAATGCCACCCTCTTCTCTAAAAAGGAGGGACAGTTACAATCAATTCTTAGGGTTTTAGTGTGAGTCTTGTAATAATTGATGCCTTACAAAAAGCCTCAGCTCCTGGAGTCATGTGAACATGTGAGACTCACAGCTTTCACATTGTTGTTTTTTAAACTAACTTTATAACCCTCGTGGCCACAGAGAAAAGCTTGAAAATGTGACCTGAGGGCACCATGATGGCTCAGAAAAACAGAAGGCAAGTAAAAAGAAGCCAAATTTTTTTATATAAAAAAACCTCATGATTTTTAAACCAATCTCATGATTTTTGGGAGCCTGACTCATGATAGGTGAATGTTTGGGGTTCATGATTCATGATGGGGAAACTGACACAAAAAGAACTAATCTGATTTATACCAGCGTGGTCTACTGAATAGAGCGCTAGATTGGGACTCAGGCAAAGCGATTTCTAGTCCCAGCTCTGCCTCTACAAGCACCTATGGTGGGGAACTGTCAGCATTTTGTGCTTGGCATAGTATTGGCACTTACATAATACTAATAATTATTAATTATCATTAATTAATTATCCCCATGCCAACTCTCCGGTGGCAAATGGGAAGCCTTCCCCTGGCAAGTGTGGGGACATAAATCACCAGTGTATGCTTTCATTTACAATAAAATCCAGCCTTTATGGTTGCTATGATGTAAAAGTGATCCAAATATCAACCCGTACAATGTGGTTTTTCTGAGTCTGCAGCTAATACAGATGCCTCATTCACTGCTCAGAGCTCTTCTGGGCATCAGCAGAGCAAAACGGGTAAGAGCCCTGTCATTTCACTGCTCCTAATCTGAACTCTTTGGAAAGTAATGTGCTGTCGAGAATCACATCAGCTCCATCCTGCTGCTGTTGGCAAAGCTATGAGAGGCAGCCACTGGGGAGTGGGACCCAAGATTTGGCGACAGGGGAGGGGCAGAAGATCCAAGACCTCATTCCCTTCTCCTCTTGACAGAGGCCACAAGGCTGTGGGATGGATAGAGATTCATGGGTTCTGTGTAAATTTAATGTGCTCTACTGAATTACTGTTAAAAACCTACACTATTGAACAGAGGCTTATTTAACCATCCTATAATTCTATTGCACTTAACTAGTGGGGATCCCACTTCCATCTATGACTTTGGCTAGTTAGTTTAGTCTTTTGGCTAGTTGGTGTCTAGCAAATTCTTCAAGTCCTGATCATTTGTAAACTCTACTACAACTTCAGACCACGTACACCTTCTTTTGCACTTAGGCAGGCAACTTTCCTTCGGGGCTGGAGGGAAATCTTAAGGTTGTTAAAAAAATTATAATACCAAGTTAAGTCAAGGTTTTGGAGAAGCAGCTCATGTGACTCACAGGAGCACAGTCACCCTTTCAATAGTTCAGACTTCCCCACAGAGAGACTTACATTTTCGCTGGAGTCACACTTCTCAGCACAGAGGAAATAGAAGCATTACCACTCTCCTCTGCTTGGGTAGCACACACCAGGGATCTGAAGATGAGTAACAGCACATGTGTAAACCATGCTGTGAAATACGGCATAAGGGCCAATGGAGGCTAACTAACCAATTCTTTTGGCTTGGATGATTTGTCAGGACAAGTTTTGCTGCTTGATAGCTACAGAAGCCCTGCAGGTAAAAACTGCAAGTTAAACTACTGAAGAATGGAGGGGAATTCCATGAAAGTTACCCAATGGTGTAAAGGCTTCAAAGGAAGCAGGTGCTTTGGCTGGGAAGCTAGACCTGAACAAGCCTGGCCAAGCTTCTCAACTAGCAGACACTTAACAAGTGTAACTTACTCAACGTTTAATTAAAAATACACTTTATATGGCTCCCAAGGGTTCCCCCGGATTTTTGTTCAGCGAATGGTTGTACAGCCAAAGTAGATTAAGACAAAAGGGGGCCCAGATCCAAGCTAAACAATGGTTCCCTGCAGGCCAAAGGGCTCTCAACAGTGACTCAAAGCCTTTCTACCCACAAAGTGATCCAAGCTGATGCATTTCTATCTGATTCAGATAAATAAACTTCCCTTATCAGCACACAGCTGCAGCACACTGCAGCCTAACAAGCTTTAAAACATCCAGAATCAGGGCTTGTCAACGTTTGAAGTGCTACCGTGGCGCAGCTGTAGCGCTTCAGTGTGGACACTACCTATGCCAACAGGAGCCATTCTCCCATTGGTGTCGTTAATCCACCTACCCATGAGGTGGTAGCTATGTCAGTGGAAGAATTCTTCTGTCAGCCTAGTGTTGTCTACACCAGAGGTTGGGTTGGTATAGCTACGTCTATGGCTATTAGCCAGGATGGGCAGGGATGGTGTCCCTAGCCTCTGATTGCCAGAAGCTGGGAATGGGCAACAGGGGATGATCACTTGATGATTACCTGTTCTGTTCATTCCCTTCAGACATTGGCCACTGTCAGAAGACAGGATACTGGGCTAGATGGACCTTTGGTCTGACCCAGTCTGGCCGTTCTTATGTCTCTCGGGGGGTGGATTTTTCACACCCCTCAGAGACATACTGGTGTAAAATTCTAGTGTAGACCAGGTTTCAGTGAAATGCAACCATTTCTGGGGGCGGAGACTGGCAATCAACTCTCGTTCACAATGAGTAGCACAGGGGTGACGGAGGGGAAAACTTGGGGCCGAGGATACTAGGGTGAAGCACGTACTCTTACAGAAAGTGCCAGAAGGTCTTTAATGAGCAGACCAAACCTCAGTATTTCAAGTGTGAATCTACCCTGAAACGTGACTTTCAAACTGGCATTGGCATGGTGAAGGCTCAGTGTTTACTGTCTCTCCATGATTTCCAGCATAACCACCTGTAATAAAAGTTCTACAAGCCAAATTCAGCTGTGCAATCCTAACTGCCTTCCAACTGAGCCCTCAGCAACACTGTGCAAGCCCATTGCCGTCCATAGGTTTGCACAGGTGTGACTGATTGGAACTTTGTGAACTAGAAGGGCTAGTATCCAGCCCCCTCTGTTAGCTATATCCACTCTACAGAGCTGCAAACCAGACAGGACACACACAGGGAGAAGGCATGTGGAGCAAGAGGCCATTTCCACCCAGTCGCTTTCCAATGTAAAGAAAATAATAACAATAAAAAAATCCACAGGCAGTTTTCCCCCAACGGAGAGGAAGAGTGAACGTAGGAAAGATTCATACATCACAAGTGACAGCCACATCACTTAGCACACTTGTGGCAAAGAGTTCAGATACCATCGTGATGGTTGTAGTATAAGAACCCGAAGAGAATAGTAATACCTCTGAGAGGAAATCCCTACAAGCCCCAGTGCAAGGTACTCAATCTACACTGGAAAAACAAAGAGATGTATCAGCCCTGCTAGGATTAGAACCTGCAGTTCCAGAGTCTCTAGGTATTACAAATCTACTGTTAAGACCACTGGAAAATGGCCTCCAGCACATAACTGTAACAGATATGTAATGAAAACCAGAACAGTCTGGCTATTACAGTTTGCGCTGGGAAGAGTAACCAAAAAAGGTCAGTTCTTTAGGAAAAGATGGCTGTACACAGACTGCATAATAAGGTCTCCTAACACTCTCCTAGAGAGGAAATTTGTCACTCAGTCAGATACAGTCACAGGGGTTCAGCCAACAAGTCTGGTCTTTATTCACCCGTCAGAAAATATTGCTGGCAAAAATGTTTTACTAGGGAAAAAAATATTTGTTTTAAACTGCTAACTGGAAACCGATTAGTATCAAATCAAAAACCCAACACAGTTGAACTAATTGTTTGAACTGTTTTATACTTTCAAGCTAACAATTAATATTTCAAACTTCATGGGGTGTCAAATATTTACTTCTGTGTGCCATCCACCCGATACCCCTAAACACGATAGCTTTTCAATAATGTGAAGGACTGTATATGGCCACATCCAATCTTTCACTGGAGCCTGCTTGGGTATGTCTACACTGCAACATAAGCCCAGGAATAGAACTCGAGTTAGCAGACTCCAGGTTTGTTAACCTAGGGCTTGAGGGTCTATACTCATTTGTAACCCCAGGTTAGGAATTGTTGAACCCTGGGTCCCAACCTGGGGCTCCAGCATCTACACTGCATTATGCAGCCTGAGTCCAACCACTCATATTCAAAACTTCCTAGCACCCTCCCAAAATGTGGCCACTCTGGCCCTTTGTTCGTGGTGCAGTGTAGGAAAATTTGACTGTCCAGAGAACAAAGAAAGTCAGTCTGTGGGACTGTGGGATACTTTTGGTGGACTCCCAAAGCACATTTTCCAGTAGGACTGTATCTACAGTACAAAGTACTTGGGCTTGAACCCTGGGTCCCAGCTTGACTCAGGCTTGGACCCTCCACCCTCATGGGATCCTGGGACCCTGGATCCAATCCCTGGGTGATTTGTGGGTAGACAGAAGTGGGGTTTGGCTCGAGCCTGAGTTTGAACCCAGGGCTTACACTGAAGTGTAGACATACCTTTGCTGTATATATGAAAACCTGACCTAGAGCATGTGGACTCAATTCATCTTTCTTCACCAAGGACCAGCTCCTGCTCCCACTGAAGTCAAGGGGAGTGTTGCCACTGACTTGGACAGCACCAGGATTTGTAACAACTTCTAATAAAGCACCAGGATCTGTAAAACAAATTACTCCTGGGGGAATTCTGTGGCACTGCGCATGTGCAGAATTCATGTCCCCTGCTGATTTTTTTTCTCAGAAGAATACAGATTCTGCTGGAGAGACGCTGCAGTTACACCTTTCACCCACAGAGGCTGCTGTGGCACCAGAAGAGATGGCAGCCAGCCAGAGAGGCTGCATTCCTTGCAGTGAGGCCAGGTGAGGCGGCACCGGATGGACAGAGTGGGACACGCGGGGCTGTTTGGGGGGGTGTCACAGACTGGGGTTCAGAAGGGCTAGTGGGGGGGACAGACTGGGGTGTGGGCTCAGGAGCTAGTGGGGTGACAGCATTGAGCCAGGGGCTGAATGGGAGGTGGGGTGGGCTGCAGGGCCACACGGGGACAGGTGATGGGGGGCTGCAGGGCCACGTGAGAACAGGAGATAGGAGGTTAGGAACACATGGGTTGGGGGAGGGGGATGCAGGGCCACATGGGGATGGGGGGTGCAGGGACACACAGGGGCAGATGTGCCTGACTGAATGGGAGAGGCTAGGGGGTCAGCCAGGATCTGCATGCGGGAGGCTCCCTAACTATCCCTCCCCCTCACAAAAAAAAACTGTTCCATACTTCTCCTGCCCATACCCAGCAATCCTCCAGGTTCACTCTCAGGCTCCTCCCCAGCAATTACTTCCCTCTCCCTCAGCTCCTCCATTATGACTGACTCACCGAAGCCTTTTAACTTTTTCTGAGGAGTGCAGGAAATACGTTCCTGTATTGTAGTTTAAATTAATTACTCAACGTTCTGTATTAATATGTCTAGTTAGGCATCTATCTGTCAAAAAAACATTCCCTGAATCTTTTGTTGTTGCTGTTGTCCATATTGTTACAGATGTACTTGCTGACACGTATTTTGAAATAATTTACCAAAATAATTGAAACTGTCATGATTATATTGTATTATTTTGACAAATAAAATATGCAGAATTTTGCAGAATTTTCAAATATTGTGCACAGAATTTTTAATTTTTTGGCGCAGAATTCCCCCAGGAGTAACAAATGTAATGATCCAGCGTTCTTCAACAGATAAACCATAGATCTTGAACCTGGCTCATGCAAGCAGAAGGGCTATGCTGCAGCCTGAGTCCCCAGAAGTTGTTATGCCCAGCTCAGGGCCTTGTCTACAATGAGGGTAATTACACCAGGGTAAGTGCACCCTTGCAAAACCCCTATGATTTGCACCAGTGAAACTTCACAGTTCATATGGGTGCAGTGTGTCCACATTAGGGGGTTGAATCAGTGCAAAAAATCCTCTGTGCAGATAACGCCTTAGCTAGAGCTCCTTTGCGAGATCATGGGAATGCACCCCAGAGCAGTAGCTCTGCTGCCCTTGGAGAAGGTGAGGAGAGAGTTCACTAGCATAACCCATCACTTTCTGATGTGTGGGGAAGAGGGGTCAGAGGGTCAGGACCTAGGTTTGCCTGGTTGAAAAGGGACCCTGGTGGCTCTGGACAGCACCGCTGATCGGGCCATTAAAAGTCCGGTCTGTGGCTATGGCAGGCTTCCTGCCTGCCCTGACTCCGCGTGGCTCCTGGAAGTGGCTGCCATGTCTGGTTCCTAGGCTCAGGGGCGGCCAGGGAGGCTCTGTGTGCTGCCCCCGCCCTGAGTGCCAGCCGAGAACCATGTTCAATGGGAGCTGTGGGGGAGCGCTTGTGGGTGCGAGCAACATGCAGAGCCCCCGGCCCCTCCGCCTAGGAGCTGGACATGCCAGATGCTTCTGGGAGCCGCCTGAGGTAAGCGCCGCCCAGCCGGAGTCCGCTTCCCGAACCCCCTCTCGCACCCCAACTCCATGCCCCTGGTCGGAACCCCCTCCTGCACCCTAACTCCCTCCCAGAGCCCACACCCCCTCTCGCACCCCAACTCCCTGTCCCAGTCCTGAGGCCTCTCCCGCACCCAAACTCCCTCCTGGAGCACCCCACAGCCCCTCCTGCACCCCAAACCCCTTATCCCCAGACCAATCCCAGAGCCCACACCGCCCAGCCAGAGCCTGCACTCCCTCCCACACCACAGCCCTCTGCCTGTCCTGCCCAGTGAAAGTGAGTGAGGGTGAGGGAGAGCAAGTGACGGAGGGAGGGGGATGGAGTTCGTGGGGGGTGGGGCCTTGGAGAAAGAGTGGGGAAGAGGCAGGGCAGGGGGCAGGGCAAGGGTGTTCGGTTTTGTGCAATTAGGAAGTTGGCAATCCTATCAGGACCTCTCCCTTTCAAGCAGTGAGCGCACTCTGAATGACTAGTGGGGAGCAGGGCTTGTTCTCCCCAGCCATGCCATGGCTGGGACCCATGAAGGGCCCCCTTAGGCCATGTCTACACTACAAGCTTACAGCAGCACAGCTCTCCCATTGACATAATAAAACCAGCTCAATAAGCGACAGTAGCTATGTCAGTGGGAGAGTGTCTGTGCACACAAGCGCTTATGCCGGCAAAACTTATGTCACTCAGGGGGTATTTTTTTTCACATCCCTGAGTAACAAAAGTTTTGCCAACCTAAGTGCTAGTGTATACATGGCTTTATTCTCTGGCTCATAATTTCGTCCTGTTTTTTGAGAGCACAAGAATTGAATAGAGTAATTCAGTACACTACAGTAGAACCTCAGAGTTACAAACACCAGAATTATGAACTAACCAGTCAACCACATACCTCATTTGGAACCGGAAGTACACAATCAGGCAGCAGCAGAGATCAAAACAAAAAACCGAATACAGTACAGTACTGTGTTAAATGTAAACTACTACAAAAATAAAGGGAAAGCATCATTTTTCTTCTACATAGTAAAGTTTCAAAGCTGTATTAAGTCAATGTTCAGTTGTAAACTTTTGAAAGAACAACCATAACGTTTTGTTCAGAGTTACAAACATTTCAGAGTTACAAACAACCTCTATTCCTGAAGTGTTCATAACTCTGAGGTTCTCCTCTACTTGGTATGTGATATTTGACTATTTGAATGTTACATCCCCATATCCTGTCAGAGGTTTTTGAATACCTCAGATAATGTTCTAAGGGACAATTGGTAAGGAGAACACCCACTTCTATTATGCATAACAGTGATTTAGAACTGGTGATTTTCTGTGTTCCTTAATTAGCTAGTCCTCCCAAAGAAGCAAATGAACGGAAAAGAATGTCTGTGTATAGTGTCCAACACAAAGTAGGAAAATTAGTAATGTGCAGTGATACCACTAAAACAATGCTGCTTCATGAGCTAGCACTTCTTCAGAGTCACAATTTGGTTTGAGTATTCAAACATATCAGGGAAGTCATCCACTGCATTAGTAAGATCTAAAAACCCCTCGAAATGCAGGTATACAGAAACTAGTGTGACCATTTCAAATCTCTTCTCAGGGGCACCCAAATTTAGTTCCATCCTGCAGTTAACTTTGAGCTGATCTGGGGGCATAAGAAATTGAAGCTAAGTACAGCATTTTACAGCAGAAAGCATGCTGACAACCTTTAACACTGTTCCACAAACAAGGGCAAAGCCTTCTTCACTCAAAAGAAGAAAATCAAAGTATTTTCTTGAGACTTGTTTTGTTTGTATCCTTAGCACTTTCAAACAGCTGCCTCCAGTTATTTCATAATAATCGTCACCACTAGTTAAAAACCACACCGGCCTGCTCACTGAAATTAGAAAGTGAAGCTTTTTGGAAAGTATATGATTAAGCAAAAGCCTTTTATCGTTTTAAAGATGAATGCAAAGCATTTAAATTACACTCACTGAAAAAATAAGATAATGGCTTACTTGACTGTGATGGGAAATACAGAGATTTAATCTGAACACTGGATCAGGTCTGAGTGTCTAACTCCCTTTGGACACAATGTTATCACATTCATGCTTACATCATCACCCTCAGTATGATGCCGAATAATGTGGCCCCAAATTTAGATCCACAGATTGTAGCGAATACCAGTGTAACATGAGAAAAACAACAACGCTGGTCCCATTTTAGAATAAATTAAGTATTAAAAAGGCACGCACGTGTGTGTGTGTGTGTGTATGAAGCTATTTTCAGTCATTCAAATAACAGCCATCACTGTCATTCTTTGTGTGTTTTTCTGGAGTCGTGGTAGAGAGGAAAAGCAGCATAGTACATGCTCCAAGAGCAAGGCAGACCTCTCATAAAAAGAGTAGTGAGACTTCCCTCTTCTGTATCTAAAACACTCAGGCCTACAGTTTCCAATTTAAAAAGCTCAACACGTCTATTCATCATGCCATTTACAAAGTGGCATTATCTGTAAAACTCTTGCAACTTTGCTCCATAAAATGTGTCCTGTGATAACAGCAAATAATCCCTTTCTGGGTCAAGTTCATACTTTAAACACCAAGTCTGAGAAGCAGTTGTTTAGCTACACAATATTATATAATGTTAAGAATTCATCATATTTAAGTGTTTGCTGATCTTCAGAATTTAAAGCTAACCTATACACACACACACACACACACACATTTTTTCACTATCTGTACACTGTATAAATATTGACTGGGTCACGGGGTGCAAAAGCAATAGCAACAAACTATTGCCCAGAATTAAAATCATTCTTGCGATTGTCTGAAGCCCTAGACAATATGTTAAAATACACCAGGGATCATTTAATCCACTGGGAATATTTTTAATGTTGCTTTTGTCCTCTAACTCAGTAAATATTCATTTTAACCTTTTAAATGCTGTTTTAACCATTTACTGATTATGCATTTTTCTTTGAGCTGGCTTGAGATGGAAGTTAAAGAGACATCACAGAGCAGACATATAATGACACCAGAGGTATTTTCTGTGTGTGGAATTATGACAAGTCATGCTAGTTTGGAGGGAAAAGCCACATACTAATTTGGGTCAAATGCATACATAGAAACTGATTACAATCGTTCAAAAATCCAAAAGATTAATAACTCAATCTAGATACCGCATATGGCCACGATCCTGCAAAGACTTGCTTAACTTTGCCCATGTCAGAGACTATTTATCTGTGTAAAGTTAAGAACATGTGCAAGTGTTTGCAGGATTGAGGTCTACAGGACTGATCCTGCAGCAGTGAAGTCAATGGGAGTTTTACCACTAATTTCAGTGAGAGCAGGATCAAAACCTATGCGTCCCGGCATGTGTAAAAACATAAGAATTGCCAGACTGGAACAAAATGATGATCCATCTAGTATGGCATCCTGTTTCCAAGAGTGGCTTCAGAAGAAGGTTAAAATGTAGTTATACCCACATATACAGAACTCTATCTAGACAGTAATATTTTACATTGTATTTTTACATTTTAGAAACACTGGTATAGCGTGTCATGCCAACAAAGCCTCATTCAATTGAACTGAAATGGAGACGTGTCTGTATGGGGGAGATTTTGCTGGCTTGTTTTTTTTACAGATATTGATTTATATATATTACATCCACATCAGCTTTGGAAGATCCTATTTGCCCATTCACCCAATGCCAGATTTCCCCCCACCCCCAATCATAAAACTAAATTGTGGGTGAATAAATGTTGTGTCTGGGCTGGTGTATTTTTAAGGCCATCATGAATGGCTGGGGGATAGATGTACAGTACACACAGCACGCTGGGGACATCAGAAACATACATCAACGTAGTGGCAAATAAAGTTCCTTTGCAGGAAACAACAAGTTGTGATGGGCGTGCTGGAGGCTTTCCCTGCCTTCACTACTGACAGACATGTCATTTTGTATATATGCCAGTAAACACAGGAGACAGCAGGTTCCCATATGTCACACAAGTGCACTAGTAGCATCTGCTGCCCAGGCACTCTGCATTGGTGGCATCCCGTGCTCATGCCCCATTTATCCACACTGTCCACAGTAGTAGCACCAGAGTCTATGCCCCCTGGGCTGACAGCACCTGATGCTCACAAACCTGTGCCAATGGCCCTCAGTATCCATGCATTCTACATCTATAACACCCGGTACTCATGCCCCACACCAGTGGCACTCAGTACTCCCATCCCATATTGGTGACACCCTGTATGTCCCATACCCGTGGCACCCAATGTCTTATATCAGAGACACCCAGTACCCAATGTCCCATACCAGTGGCACCTAGTCCCCCAACATCCAACACTAGAGACACCCAGTACCCAATGTCCCATACCGGTGGCACCTAGTCCCCCAACATCCAACACCAGAGACACCCAGTACCCAATGTCCCATACCGGTGGCACCTAGTACCCAACCTCCAACACCAGTGGCACCCAGTGCCTCATACCTGTGGCTCCAAGTACCAAACTCCCGACACCAGTGGCGCCTGATGCTCACACACTCTGCATCTGTGGCACCCCATGCCCACACACCCCACACCGACCAGACCGGACCTGTGTCTCTGCCTCTGCCCCACTGGCACCAGGTGCCCACACAGGGGCACACAACCTGCAGGCGGCGCTGTGAGCTGGAAGGAGACAGGGTCTGACTTACCGCAATGAGGGCCGAGTTCCTCTGCCCCCCGTCGGCCGCTGAGCCCGGCTGCTGCTGCTGCTGCTCCCCGTTGATCCCACTCCTGCCCCCAGCAGCCCCGTTGCTGAGCAGCTGCGGGTGATAGTCCGGCGGCGCGGCAGAGGGAGCCGGGCCGGCGCTGCCCGCCCCCTTGCTGTGCTTGCCGCTCTTCCTGGCCCCCTGGCCGTGCTGCACCAGGTTCAGCAGCTGCAGGGTGCTCTCCCGCTCGCGGTCCGAGCTCTCCGCCCGGCCCCGCTCGTAGCGTCCCTCGCAGCTCTGGTGGTGCTGGCGGCAGACGGCGATGCGGGCTCGCAGCCGCTCCACGATGGCGCTGTGCACCCGGGGGGCCACCGAGCCCCCTCCCAGGAGACCGGCCCCGAGATCCGGGGCCTGGGGGGGAGCCGTGTCCCCCATCCTGCCGGCCACGCTGCTGCTCGCTGCTCCGGCTGGGTAGCGCCTGCGATGCTGCCCCTGACAACGCTGAGCTCTGTTCTCACTGCCACATGGATGGGGACGGGGACGGGGAGGGAGGGATGGGCTGGCTGGGGGGAGAAGGGATCCCGACCCCGGGCCAGGCAGTCCCCAAATCTCGATCAGCCTCCCCCACCCCCACCCCTTAGCAATCGGGCTTGACCTCTCCGGAGGAGTTTGCCAGCGCTGGGGTGGGGGCGGGATGGGATTGACCCGCGATCGCTAGGTATTTGCCAACATAGAATTAAAGATGATGGGAGGTTTGCGTCCCAAGACTGCAGATAACCATTTGAAGGAGGGAGATAAAAACAAATTAGCACAAGGGGGAGGGTGAAGGGCTCATGGATGCACACAGCAAAAATCCCGGGGGGGGGGGAAGAGACCTTTCTAAAGCGGAATAATAATAAAACAAATCAAACCACCAACCCACTGCCTTAAAAAAAACCAGTCCCCCAGACGGAGTGATTCTCCCTCCCAAATGAGTGAAACTTGGCGGCTTTATTTATTTAATTTTGGGGAGGAGGGAGAGATTCTTTAAGGGGAAATTTCTCCAGAGGAAGAAATTGCAGTGATGGGGCGCAGGAACTCAAAGACTTTCCCTTGTTTTGGTTTGTTTTAATTTGGTCGAGAGGATTTTTTTTTATAAGCCTTCAATAAACGTGCAGATAAAGGGGCGGGAGGAGGAGGAGGTTCAGATGAGTTAAGTCTTTGTGTTTTCTCGTCTCTCTCTTTGCTCTCCAGTCTTCGTGTTTTATTACTGTCTCCAACTGTCTGCTGCTAATATTGTAGCTCCTCTAAAAATAAAAGAGATGGATCCCCAGTTGGTAACAATGTCAGTAACTGGACGTTCAGACCATGCTTTGCTTTCCATTAATCCAGCCACTGTGTAAAATCCGTATTAAGTGTTTATACCCACCCCCGACCCCCCAAGCAATAAAAGCAAACTAAGAACGCAGGCAAATATCACCTTTAGCATATTTTCCCTTATACTCCACTTCTCACTCCCCCCGATATTTCAGTTCCAAGTACAATATCAAGAAAAGCACGAGAAAACACACACACACACAGAGAGAGAGAGAGATCGCTCTTCAGAGCAATTACAAATGATAGTGAAACTTACAAACTTCCAGCATTTCGCACCCAGAGTAGTCCACTGGTTTTCCTTTGTGTTTTTGCATATTCCACCCCCCAAACAGTGGGGCTAGGTGTTTGTGGTGCAATTATCAGCGATGACTCTGTTGGATTCCCCCACTTGATAAGTGAAAAGTACCTTGTAATATCCCTTTCTCTTTCTTGTCTGTTGTTAGCTGCTTTGCTGATACTGGCTCACTGCACGGGGGTTACGGGTACACACAGGCTTTCATTGTGCTCGGATAAGGCAGAGCGGCGGCGGCGGAGAAAGCGTCTTGGGAAGCCCTAGTGGAAGGACGGTGTCACTGCAGGAAGAAGTAATAGCCACAGAGAAGAGGCAAAAGAGAAACACGAAGCCTCCAAGCGGCAGAGGAGATGAATGAAGAGAGAAGCAAATTATGAACTATGATCCCAGTGATTTATTTGCATGGATGGAAGCCAAGGAAATCCCCCTTTCCATCCCCAGGTTTATGTGCTACCTCTTCCCTGGCTCTGAAGGTTCAATAACTTCCCTTATTCCTAGGGAATGCATTTCCCTCCTTCTGTATATATAGCTCTTTGTATTGCCTAATCATCCACTAATTATATTAGGGCACCCTGCTTACCCTCCTGCCCCAGCATCAAGCCCTTTGTGCAATTACTAGGAGTTTCACAGGTAAATCACAGCTATGAACTCTCTTAGCAGCTGCATTTCTCTGCAGTATAAGTGGAAAAACAAAAGTAGTCATTCTTGTGCAATGCTGTGTGTACATATCTGAGCAGACCAAGGGTCTTTGTGGTCAAGGCTGGGAGTCAGGAGCTTTGGGTTCAGTTCCCAGCTCTAACACAGACTTCCTGTGTGTGCTTGGGCAACTCATGTAGGCCCAGGTCTTTACATGCCTAACTCCCATTCAAATAAATAGGAGTCAGGTGCCTAAATATCTTTAATGATCTGGGCTCTAATCTCTGTGTTTCAATCCCCCTCTGTAAAATGAACACAATAATACTTCTTTTGTCTGCCTTCTCCATAGGATCTTTGGGGCAGGGACTGCTTCTCATGATTGTGATTGTACAGCGCCTAGCACAATGGGGGCCCCCATTCTCATTTGGTATGACTGGAATAGTAATAATGTGGATGTGTCATAGTGACACACTAGAGATGCTTGATTAAAGGTGAAAATGCACTCTCATTTATGAGCCTTCATTTTCAGGTGCTTATCACTTTCCACACACACAAAAATCCTTTTTACTTAAATTTAGAAGTAATGAAGCAAAAGGATTCTAAAAATCACCTAAAACATACATGCATATAACATACATATATACATATGCAAGTAAATCCAGCCATGCTTATTTCACTGTGATCCTGGACACGTGATATCAGCCAAGAAACTGCACATTCAAATAACCACTCATAGGGGGTTCTCAGTGGTTGTTGTGCCTGAGAGAACTGCTGGACTGGTCCCACAGCACAGTCAACATGCTGGGCCAAACCTCACTGCCCTGTTCTTTTTGATCTAATAGAACCCAGTTCTTTGATTTTAAGGCATGCTGCAAGCCCTGTCTGGCATCCCAGGCATTTGAAGGAGCTGAATTAAGAAGAGGGAAGTGTGGCTAAGGTGGAGAGGGGATTTTTGTTTAGCCCTGAATGGCTGAATGAATGTGGAAGAATTTATTGGTATTTATTTGATATATTTAAAAGAAAATAGCATTCATATGCCTAAAGCGAACATTTTGAAAAACCTAAATTGCTTAAGAGTTGCACTGACTGCAATGGGACTGAAGAATATGCTGAAAGTTAACCATCTGTTAAAGTGCTTTACTGAATTGGGGCCTTGAATTTTGAGCCATTTCAGCAATTAGTTTTTCAGTGATGCTTCTTGTCTCTAATTAAAATGACTGCAGTTTGTAAACCTTTTGGCTCCCATTTAGTTTTCCCATCTAAATATACTGTTTGAACACATTCTGTAGCCTTTGTGGGATCATTTAACTTAACAAGTTCAAGGAGTGCTATGTTCAGCCTGTGTCCATTTTTTCTTGTGGACAACTACAGTGCCCTTATTATGGACCAGGTTCATGTGCTTACATTTTGCATACATTGCAAAACAGACCTCTTAAATATAAAACCCATTTTTGAGATATAAAAAACTAATAAAAACCCAGCAGAGTCCTTAAGAGTTAGTCCTGTGTACATATTATTTCACAAATATCACATTTTCAATTTTAGATCACATTCATGTATTGCCCAGAGTAACACTGAATATATATAAAACATCCAGGTTAATGGAAATGAACAACAAGGTGTGGTATCCTATCAGTTGTCTGCAATGCTATTTAAGAGAAGTAAAAAGAAAACATGATCATTCTAACATTTGCTACATCATATATTTTCTTAAGCTCTTTGGTCCTGACCTCTGGACTCAAATTATAAATGTACATTTCTCATTTAAAAAAAAAATCAACAAGATGTAATCAGTAATTCAAATTTATAGAACGTGTTTACTGTCTGCAAGATATTTACCATATTTACGTGTATTTATCTAACGCACCCACACTGTTTATCCACAATGACTAAAAGAAGGTTAGAGCTGAAGGCCTTTATTTATTCAAATAAAAATAAACTAGCTAAGTTAAATATGGGAATACATGTAATTGCCTTCTGATATGCTAGAAATTTACTTTCTCACACCAGATGCTCATTGTCCATTCTGGCCTTAAAAATCTAGGAATTTACCGACACTATATACACCAGTCTTTGAAATGAGGTGGTCACAAAGAGCACCTACGCAATCCCCTCTTTCACAAATTTCAGCACAACACTAATGCCCAGTTCCCAAGAAGCTATTCTGCTCCAAGAACTGACTCCAGTTAGAGAGACTTAGGCAGAGAGCACATACTGTTCTGCTTGCAGCAACTCCTCCCAAAATATTTTGCATCACAAAACTAACACAGAACTTCTTTAAAGACTCAAAGGTGCTCATATTAAGAAAATACAGTAACTCCTCATTTAACGTCCTCCTGCTTAACATGGTTTCAAAGTTATGTCGCTGCTCAATTGGGGAACATGCTCATTTAAAGTTGTGCAATGCTCCCTTATAACGTCGCTTGACTGCCTGCTCTGTCCACTGCTTGTAAGATTTTGTGGAAAAGCAGCGACTTTACAAGGGAACACTGCATGAGTTCCTCTTCTCCGCCTGCTCCCCCTCCCTCCCAGCACTTCCCCCACCGCCAAACAGCTGTTTGGCGATGCTTAGGACTTTCTGGGAGGGAAGAGAAAAAGCGGGGAAGCACCGCATCTCCACTCCTCACACTCCTGCCCAGAAAGTCCTAAGCGCAAAGCGCTGGGAGGGCGGGAGAGGAGCGGGGATGCAGAGTGGCGTGCTCCAGAGAGGAGGTGGAGTGAGGGTGGGAAGAGGTGGGCCTGGAATGGAATGGGGATGGAAAGAGATGGGCCTGGAGCATCCCCTGGCAAAGTTGGTGCCTGTTCTTCTCCAGGAAAGCTGCCACTGCTGCTGTGAAGGTGCTTCCTAGTGCCCTTGCCTGCAGTGGACTGTGCCTGTGTGGGGTAAGCCAGGGGCACTTCCCAACTACAGTACAGTACTGTACAGTATATAATGCCTTTTGTCTGCCCAAAAAAACCTTTCCTTGGAACCTAATCCCCCGCATTTACATTACATTTTATGGGAAAATTGGATTAGTTTAACATCGTTTCACTTAAAGTTGCATTTTTCAGGAATAGATCTACGTTAAGTGAGGAGTTTACTGTAACTTGTAAGATGACTGTGTGTGACAGCCCCATCTGGTGACTCCTGCCATAACAATTAAGTACAGACACTACTTTATTTTCTTAAATAACAAGGAAATTAAATGTAAAAAACAATATTAATGCAAAATTTAGGTCACAAATTTAAATGCAAACATTTTAAGAAATGAGAAAGTTAAGCTTCTCTTATTGTTAACTCTCCCACATTGCACACACTGCATAGTCAGATGGTTAATAGAATAGGATTTAAAATATATATTCTCAGTATATGCAAATTAATATTACTTTACAGAGCATGTTTAAATTTTGTTGACTTCTATTCACTTATATCCCTTATCATTACATTAATATAGTCTTTTGAATTTTGTAGTGTTCAGTTTAATTTAAGTAATATTAAATCAGAAATCTAGAATTTTATTTAATGGAATAATGTAGTGGAATCAAGATTTCACATTATTTTAAGAGGTACCATAAGTTCCTCTTCACTCTGCAAAAGGTAACCTATGTAATAATGGGAGATGGGGTTAGTTGGGAAAGGCTGCTAAGCAGCATACGTCTCACCCACTTCAGACAAATGTGTTTGGGGCTCTCTGGGAATTCTAGCTGGCCACAGAGGCAGAGCTGAGAAGGAACTGTTTATTCTATGTGGCAATGCTGCACTACAAGTCCCCATGTAACCCTTTGGAGCGAATGCATGTAGCGTTCTGAAATACCTCTTTGGCCACAATTCCCACCAGCTTCTTCCTTTCCAGATACCACAATGTTACCGGAAAAACCCATTCACAGCCTTAATTGCATTGTCTTACCTTTGACAAGAATATCCTGGTCTAAATCCTAGGAATTAAGGCCAGGCTTTTTGGAAATTGGGGAAAGCCCTCTCACCCCCCCATAACTGCTTAAACAGTGTTCTGTTGCGAAGTACGTGTCACTGCTCTGTGCACATGTAACAAGTAATGGCTAATGTCACTGCAGCTACTGATCTGCCCTCACCCTAATGCCTTGCTCTGCTCGTTTTTGCTCATATGGGGGAAGACTGAAAGGGCCAAATTCAGAAGCGATGCACAAGAGCTGGAATATACAAGTCAGTAAATGGGGATGTGCCTAAGCTGGTACAATCCACATGAACCAGTAAAAAGTGTAATTACAGTCAGATGTCTCAGTTTTGCCACCTGATCTGTCAGTCTTCTTGCAGCAGATTCCCCGGTGCAAGTACATTTTTGGCCTTTCCTTGCTGTGTGGTGGGTTTCTTGCCAGAGTGATAATCAATTTGTTCCTGTACTGCTTCTACAGTGAGGTGAATATTTTTTCTATTGTGGACAAAAGAAACTATTTTTTTAATTAACCCCTTTTTATTTTGGGTGGGAAAAATATGAAGTATATTAAAAAATAGTACAAAGCAATCATTAACGTTATATGGTTTCTAGCCATCAGAGGAGCAGGCACATACCTAAAAGAGGACTCTTAACTTACTCTACATTAAATACTGGTTATTAATAATTCTTTTTCTTGCATGAATGAGAAAGAAATGGTGGGAAAAGGTGCAAAGCACATTCATTTTTATTAAAATGCATCCCCTATTTTGTCAGTGCAGCTTATAGAATCATAGAATATCAGGGTTGGAAGGGACCTCAGGAGGTCATCTAGTCCAACCCCCTGCTCAAAGCAGGACCAATTCCCAACTAAATCATCCCAGCCAGGGCTTTGTCAAGCCGGGTCTTAAAAACCTCCAAGGAAGGAGATTCCACCACCTCCCTAGGTAACGCATTCCAGTGCTTCACCACCCTCCTAGTGAAATAGTGTTTCCTAATATCCAACCTAGACCTCCCCCACTGCAACTTGAGACCATTGCTCCTTGTTCTGTCATCTGCCACCACTAAGAACAGCCGAGCTCCATCCTCTTTGGAACCCCCTTTCAGGTAGTTGAAAGCAGCTATCAAATCCCCCCTCATTCTTCTCTTCTGGAGATTAAACAATCCCAGTTCCCTCAGCCTCTCCTCATAAGTCATCTGCTCCAGACCCCTAATCATTTTTGTTGCCCTCTGCTGGACTCTTCCCAATTTTTCCACATCCTTCTTGTAGTGAGGGGCCCAAAATGGACACAGTACTCCAGATGAGGCCTCACCAATGTCGAATAAAGGGGAACGATCACGTTCCTCGATCTGCTGGCAATGCCCCTACTTATACAGCCCAAAATGCCGTTAGCCTTCTTGGCAACAAGAGCACACTGTTGACTGAAAAGGTGACAATAGACATCTTCCATTATGCAGTACAAAATTACATCCGTTTCCAAACCGCTTTCCTCAGTTGTACTTTTTAACAAAGATGTGCTCAAGGCTTCTAGACATGAACAGTGTAAACTTAAGCATGGTAAATGTTAGAGAGATACAGAAGCCCTCTTGAATGCTAACAAAATATGAGCTGGAAAAATCAGTCACTGCCCACTTTTGCAAAGGAGGTTAAACATAGACTTCTTGTTGCAGAACTGTATTCATCTGCAACGATGAAGAGTATTCGAAATGTCAAAAAAAAAAAAGTTGCATGGAAGGAAAAGTAGTATGTAACAATAAAGTGGTATTGTGTAATAATTTCACCCTCAAGTGTTAACTATGAATGCCTGGGGCACAATCATAACTGGTGCATGGTGTGCATTTGACAAGGTGGTGTGTAATGTGGTACACTGGTTTTGTTTTTCTGGTGCACTGTAGAAGAGGCCTGGTCTTCCTAAAAAGTGATGTGATCAGGGCCAAGTCTAGTAGGATTTTCCCCAAGAGCCTGATCCAAAATCCATTAAAGAATATAGGTGTCTCTCCCTTGACTCTGACAGGCTTTGCATCAGGCCCCAAATAGCAATGGGAAAAAAAGGGGGGAGGGAAGCAAGTCTTCACTGCAGAAAGCAGAGCTAACTCATACCTTTGCCGGTAATCTGGAGGGTGATTAATGTATTGACAGATTTGGCATACACATTTTATTCTGACAATATGCAGTTAGTAGCGTGAAGACACACTGGGATCTATGTAATTGAAGTCTATGGATGCTGGGATACTGCCTGTGAGTAGATCATGTACTTAATATGGATTCATTTTACTGTGTTGATTTAAAAAAAATAATTTTAACCTCAGACTATCCTTGCAACATGCTCAGCAATAAAACCACCATTCCCAGGGTGACAAGCATGCATGACTACAGGAGTATTATAATACTGAATACACAGCACTGTTAGACAGTAGGTTCTCGTCATAGGTATGATCAGACTACACCCCAAGAATAACATTCACTTTAATATCTGCTCCTATGTAGGGTTTAAACAAATGACTCAACAACAAAAACCGTCCTTCATTTTCCCAGGAGGCAAGAAGAGTTTGAAGTAGTTATCCTCTTCCACAACTCAAGCAAAAAAGAGCAGCATTTACTTTTCCCCTGGTCACTAGGCTCTCTGCTCCCCAACTCCAACTGCCTGCTTTCTTTTATGTGCAGCAAGTGGGCCAAGGGGTTAATGTACACATCACTAAACTCCTCCTACATCTCTGAAGACCCAGGAGACAGAAAGTTGGGTTAGGGCTTTATATGTCCCAGAGAGGTATGACTCCCCACCACACATAACACAAACAAGGTTTTGCACACCTTCCCACCTGTCAGCCAGGCGATTACTGTTATTAGTAAGTTTTGCAGGAATTATCCACCTATCTTCCAGTACATGGCAGTAGCTATTGTGCCGTCTGTACTACATATAGACATCTTTCACATCAGCCGCTATGGCCATATGCAAATTGCAGTATTCTAGGTGTCCAGGGATGAGAAATGAAGGTGGTTTTGATACTGGATTAATGAATGAATGTGTCTGGTTATGTTTCATTCTCACTATAACCATGCTAACTGGTTAATGCTCATATTTCAAGTTTACAGGGATGTGATGGGATGTAATTTATACTTTCTATTGAAGTATTGCTACTCCCAAAAGGGTTAATTGGGGCTTACCATCTCTCACATCTCTGCATTGAGCCGGGCATCAATATACAGAAGTTTTATTTCATGAATACATAGGTACTTGGACACTAGTCTTTTTAACCACAAAGGAAAGTTCAAGTGACCTATGCATAACAGAAGGTTGCTTACTTCATAAAACATCTTTAAATCACTATTTTGACATTTAAAATTAAGGGGTATAAAAGAATATGCTGCTTTTTCTTTTTATATGTATGGCAATTTACAGGCACAGCTGAAGATTTAAATACAATGCAGCATAAGAAAACATCTTGAAAAGCCTTTGGAGATATTTTTGTGGACAGGTGGATACCATAGCTAGTTAGAGATTTTTACAAAGCTTCTTTCAAAGAGATGCATGACCACTCAGTCCATTTTCTCTTCTTGGAAGTAATCTGCATCATTCATATATTCTTCCAGATAATCATATCTCTGCATATAAAATAAAAACCATGTCAATTCATCAAGGACAGCAACTGAATGAAGCAAATACATTTCTTGTTGTGCCAAACTTAATTCATAAACAAGAGCAGCAGCACTGATTCAGAAGCGGAGAGAACCAAAGCCTAATTTGGTAAGCCTGGCTCTACTCGGGTAATTTGTCCTATAGTGTTTCATGAAGCTTTAAGAAATCAAAATAATGAAGGAAAACTGATCCTGATACAGAAACACTGTGGAGGCTTACCCATGAAATACATCGTACTATCTAGGTGTACTTGCATCAATTATGCAACTTTTATTTTTATTTTTTAGCTTTTAACTAAGACCCCGGTATTGTATCAGGTAGCACAGTGTTTCTCAAACTGGGGTCGCCGCTTGTGTAGGGAAAGCCCCTGGCGGGCCGGGCTGGTTTGTTTACCTGCCCCGTCTGCAGGTCCGGCTGATCGCGGCTTCCACTGGCCGCGGTTCGCCGCTCCAGGCCAATGGGAGCTGCTGGAAGCGGTGCAGGCCGAGGGACTTACTGGCCGCCGCTTCCAGCAGCCCCCATTGGCCTGCAGCGGCGAACTGCGGCCAGTGGGAGCCGCGATCGGCCGGACCTGTGGAAGGGGCAGGTAAACAAACCGGCCCGGCCCGCCAGGGGCTTTCCCTACACAAGTGGTGACCCCAGTTTGAGAAACACTGATGTAGCACATGGACTGACTACTGCAGCAGCACATAATAAAATAAATACAAGAATAAAAATAAATTAATGTGTTACTAATAATGTTACATCGTGCATTTTTTATGACATTAATATGGGTTTATTTTGCCAAAAATATTAATGCTTTAAAAACTCATTTTAAAAGGGCCCTACTATTTCCATTGGAAGTTGTCTGTTTAAACAGACAAGCAAAAATGGGTCCATTCCAAAAGAGAGGTGGCCTGAAACTCACATTTTTGAATGGAGGAGAATAAATGGCCAAAGAAGCTGAATTTGCTTGGAAGTATGAATTTGAAATCCAGTGGAGGAAAGTCTATCAGACAAGTATATAAGCTGGAAGTATTTTAAATGGCCTAAGCAAAGCCCTCCTTTATCTTTGATTTACACTCCTTTGGGTCAAGTTCCTGGGCCTTTCCCAATAGTCAAACTCACACATTGTCACTATTAATAAAAGTTCTACAGGCCAAATTCCATTCTCAGTTACACTTGTGTAACACTGTTGCCTTCATATTATGCTTTGAATTACACCTGTGCAAACTCAATCTTTAACTGTAATTGGAACCAAATAAATTATTTTGCTGGTGCTGTGGAATAGAATCCAGCTCCCCCATCTTACCTGTCCAGCAGTGCTAAAAAGAGTAAAAATCAGTAAGGTACTTGCTTACTTTTGTGACTAAAATCAGACTGATTATTTGCAAGGAGCAACTTTGTTCTGTAAATAGGTACTATTTTTGAGTCACTTTTCAGAGCAGAACTGCATTTTATGGAAAGTTATTACAAGTCTTGCATGGCTGATGTCTACCCTTTACCATCTTGAATGAACTACAGTAGACCACAAACGCACAACTTCTTACAACTTATTGCTTAGTTAAAACATGGACATTTTATTTAGCATTGCTGTCACTACCTCCTTTGATACAAAGGAATTAACTCAATGACAGATTCCATCATACCTCCTGAATCCAGCCACTCTCTTCCAATTGACTGAAAAGCCTGTCGACTGTGTCTTTGACTGGCTCATCCTGAATGCCCTCCACCTCTGTAACTGAACAGCAGCGCTGATACAACTTGAATTTAAAATGTTTCAGATTATGATAAACCCTTGTACGATTTGCACACACGCTGCCAACCTTCAAAACCTATATAAAAAAAGTGAACAAACTTGGTTATCTAAGATAAATTAACATGAAGCAATGATCATCTTGACAATAAAATGCATGGCTAAATCAGTTTGGTATTTTGAAATAATGAACTAAACAGCCTTTGATACTATATGATTTACTCTATTTAATAAGCAATGTAGTCCCCACATTCTTTGCGCCCTAACCATGCAGGGGCAATAACTGGTGATTCTGTGCAACTGCAGTTCCATCTGCCCCTGTTCCTCAAGAACCACTATGCACAGCTGTGCAGGAAAAGTGAAATGCTACCAGTAGATCCACCTGAGCAACTCTTACAAAATCCCCTGATGTTTGGAGGAAAACTGATTAAATCCTTTCTCATTTATACTTACTACCTGCTGGAGTCATAAGATGTAGCCACTTCAACATTCATGGAATTAAAGTGTATGAAATAAAGTCTGGATTTATTAAGAATAAAAGCTCAAAAGCCTAAAAAGCAAAAGCTATATCAGGGTCACACTAAGGATGCACAACCATTTTGAACATTCAAGAAATTAAAAAAAAAAATCTCCAGAGATGCACCAAATCCATATACATGCATGTTAACTTTTTCCTCTTGCTAAAGCCTATAGAAGAGTTCGACAAAATACTGGCTTTAAATATTAAATATAACCACAAAATACACAGTGCATGTATTGTGGCTAAGTTAGCAGCACTGTGGGAACCTAAACCCTTGTATTCCACACTCATCACTATTTTACACCTGGGAAGCCTCCGTGGTGCAAATATATAGATGTTGCATTTGATGGCCTTGTATATTTAACAGTATGTGACTCATAGTGATATTTACAAATAGGCAAATGGTAAGTATACATGCATATACACAGACTGTTATACAGGTTTTAGCTGTAGTAATAATACATACAGGCAAGTGCACAGATACCTATTAAGTAGTTGGAACAGATTTTATGCAAAGCTGGTATTGATGAAGAATGATTATGTTCAGGTAAACACATAGGTGTTATTAAGAATGAGTGAAATTCACCATGAGACCTTCTGCATCCTTAAATCCACGTTGAGACCATGAGGGGAAGTTATGGGTGGAGTAGCAGTTCAGGTGTGCTTATGCCCCCCTTAGATTCCACAGAAGGGAGCTTCATGCTAGTTCCACATAGGTGGGTGTTTTGAGTGGCTATAGGGTCACATCAGAAGAGGGATTTATCCAGTATAAGTGGCACAGAAGGGCAGGGATCGATACTTTAGCCTATAGGTTGGAGTAAAGCCTCTGGGAACAAAAAAACAAACAAAAACAAAAAAAAAGCCCACAGCTGCATCTGGCCTGGGTTTTTTGTGGATTTTACCTTCCCAGCCCAGTTGCACTTCTCCTGCACACAGCTCGGGTAACTCGGGCTTTATGCAAGAGAAATGGATTTCACTTTATGGCAGTGGTTCTCAGCCAGGGATGTGTGTACCCCTAGGGGTACGCAGAGGTCTTCCAGGAGGTACATCAACTCATCTAGATATTTGCCTAGTTTTAAAATAGACTACATAAAAAGCACTAGCTAAATCAGTACACACTACAATTTCATAAAAAGAACAGGAGTACTTGTGGCACCTTAGAGACTAACAAATTTATTAGAGCATAAGCTTTCGTGGGCTACAACCCACTTCTTCGGATGCATATAGAGTGAAACATATTGAGGAGATATATATACAGACATACAGAGAGCATGAACAGGTGGGAGTTGTCTTACCAACTCTGAGAGGCCAATTAAATAAGAGAAAAAAAACTTTTGAAGTGATAATCAAGATAACTCAGTACAGACAGTTTGATAAGAAGCAAGTGTGAAAATACTTACAAGGGGAGATAGATTCAATGTTTGTAATGGCTCAGCCATTCCCAATCTTTATTTAATCCTGAGTTGATTGTGTCTAGTTTGCATATCAATTCCAGCTCAGCAGTCTCTCGTTGGAGTCTGTTTTTGAAGTTTTCCTGTTTTAAGATAGCCACCCACAGGTCTGTCATAGAATGGCCAGACAGGTTAAAGTGTTCTCCCACTGGTTTTTGAGTATTAAGATTCCTGATGTCAGATTTGTGTCCATTAATTCTTTTGCGTAGAGACTGTCCGGTTTGGCCAATGTACATGGCAGAGGGGCATTGCTGGCACATGATGGCATATATCACATTGGTAGATGTGCAGGTGAACGAGCCCCTGATGGTATGGCTGATGTGATTAGGCCCTATGATGATGTCACTTGAATAGATATGTGGACAGAGTTGGCATGGGGCTTTGTTACAAGGATAGGTTCCTGGGTCAGTGTTTTTGTTCAGTGACGTGTGGTTGCTGGTGAGTATTTGCTTTAGGTTGGGGGGTTGTCTGTAAGCGAGGACAGGTCTGCCATGTACATTGGCCAAACCGGACAGTCTCTACGCAAAAGAATTAATGGACACAAATCTGACATCAGGAATCATAATACTCAAAAACCAGTGGGAGAACACTTTAACCTGTCTGGCCATTCTATGACAGACCTGCGGGTGGCTATCTTAAAACAGAAAAACTTCAAAAATAGACTCCAAACGAGAGACTGCTGAGCTGGAATTGATATGCAAACTAGACACAATCAACTCAGGATTAAATAAAGATTGGGAATGGCTGAGCCATTACAAACATTGAATCTATCTCCCCTTGTAAGTATTTTCACACTTGCTTCTTATCAAACTGTCTGTACTGAGTTATCTTGATTATCACTTCAAAAGTTTTTTTTCTCTTACTTAATTGGCCTCTCAGAGTTGGTAAGACAACTCCCACCTGTTCATGCTCTCTGTATGTGTGTATATATATCTCCTCAATATATGTTTCACTCTATATGCATCCAAAGAAGTGGGTTGTAGCCCACGAAAGCTTATGCTCTAATAAATTTGTTAGTCTCTAAGGTGCCACAAGTACTCCTGTTCTTTTTGCGGATACAGACTAACACGGCTGCTACTCTGAAACCTACAATTTCATAAAATGACTTGTTTATACTGCTCTATACGCTGAAATGCAAGTACAATATTTATATTCCAATTGATTTATTTTATAATTATATTGTAAAAAATGAGAAAGCAAGCAATTTTTCAGTAATAGTGTGCTGTGATACTTGTATTTTTAATGCCTGATTTTGTAAGCAAGTAGATTTTAAGTGAGGTGTAACTTGGGGGTACACAAGACAAATCAGATCCTGAAAGGGGTACAGTAGTCTGGAAAGGTTGAGAGCAACTGCTTTATGGTATACTAATAAGAGATTGACATCTTTCCAGTGCAGTACAGTATTGTTTTAGCTTGAGGTTATTTTTCTGTTTCTTGTGTGCAACATGTACCTAACTGGCTAAGGCCTCAAAGTAGAGTGTTTAATTCAAGCTGTGGGATTCGTGATCTCAGATTGCATGTATTTTTTTATAGCCATATTATAACTGCAGGATTTTCTCTTCTGAGTCATAAAGCGATGATACATTTCATTGTTATTGTTAATATTCTGAATATTTTTGTGTTGGCTTAAGTGGTTGCTTACGGTCTTTTAAACCTTAAGCAGGCTACGTTTTATACAAAGTCTACATCCTAGCTTTTCTGTAAGCATTTCGGTATGTGTCACTAAATGTTTACCTATGTGAGTGGTCCCAGCTACTTGACCTCATTCTCCACAGCAGAGGTTGGTACTTGCTGTATTTATTTTGTTGGTAATTACTAGATATATAGTAGAAATTTAGGACTAATTTTCAATGGAATTTTCTGTAATGCCGGTCATTAAAAATACAGGGCCAGATCTTCAGGTGATGTGAATGAGCATAACTTCAGTGGAAACACATCATTTTAGGATTTGTCCCATATGCAGTGATTGCAAGTACACTGGCTTGAGGTCCAGGATTTGCTATGGCTGTGATTCTGCAACTGACTGCATGTGAGCAGACTGCTGCATCCACATGGAGACCCACTGTTCACCCACCCACAACAAACTGCAGGATTAGGACTGGTGTTTGAGTCCCAGTGGTACTGCAAGAGTTCAAGTCCAGAAACAGTTGTAAAGTTTGAGGGCTTCAACCTTTATGCCTCGAAGAATGCTGTAAAAATCACTGGAAACCTGGGGAATCCAGCTTCACTTGCTGCACCATCCCAGAATGCCCAACAATTAAGAGCTGGATTATGGATATTTATGGGGCATTTGAGAATAATGTGTGTATTCACTATATTCACTATCTACCTTGTTGAATTCAGCATATTATTTTTGTATTAACTAATTCAAAATCCTTTAATTTTTTCATTGTACGTTGAAGTTTCCCCAATATGGTACAATTTTAATATTACAATCTACACTTTATCTCTGAAAACATTTCACTTTTTTTAAGCAAGAAAGATTTTGTTAAAGTTACCAAAAGCTTCTTTAGAACTCAGCCTTGGAAAAAGTCTATATAGTGCATTCATTCTAATGTTAATTTCAGAGATCTCACTGACTTTTTCCTAATGCTTAATTTATCTGTGTTGGGTGGCTCTACTAGCCAAACTTGTTATGCCAGTTGATGTGGAATGCACAGAGTGACTTGACCACAGAGGAGAATGAGAAAAGACACACCACAACTGTCATGTTTACTCTTAATATAAACAATGTTACTACCAAGTTGGCAAGCAGAAGACATGGTCCAGATAATAGGGCACGTGGCAGCAAAGCAAAGCACTAACATCTATAATGCTAAACTAGATGTGACATCTTGGCCTAACCAAGGAGGGGGTAGGAAAGAAAAAGAAGGCTATGCACAAAAACCAAAAATAGTCACTGGAAACCTAAATAAAATAGCAACCACACCCACTGCCAATAGGTATGAAAAGAAAAAATCCAGAGATCAGAGAAAAAGAAAACTGTACTTGTTACAAATAAAGGGGGTGTATTGAGGTGCAGAAGAAAGGATTGAAGTGAAGTTTTCATCCTCTCTCTCGGGTGCTTTTATATAGTTTAAAAAAAAAAAAAAGCCAAATTACATAATACCATTCATTCTGATCCACTGAGGCTGCACTGACTTTTCCTTCAGTCAGTTATTTTCCTGATGTGCCAGTTTAGCATTGCGCTGTCCTCTTGCAGTTGAGCTAAGTGCCACGAGAGCAAAGACAGCACATTTGGGTCAACAGGCTGCAGATGAAACCTCCAGCACTGTACCAGCGAGTAGCACCCATTACTGGCCGGATTATGGATCACCATAGGAACAAGGAGGTAGCGTGGGCAGCTTCCAAGGAGCCACTGCTGTTTACAGTAGCAAAATGGGGCAAATTTAGTGTCATGTAACATTCCTTGGTTTGTTTCGTGGCCTCTGAACTAGACCGTACTTCCTCCTCATTCCCCCAAAGGATGCATTTTTGCAGGTCATGATAACCATCATAGTGTAAGTGTTAAAAAAAGAAAAGAAAATCTAAGCTTCAACCTTTTGATATTGAGTAGTCCAACCCAAACTGAGAAGATGAACTGTAATGGAAGTAACTCTATAAATTCAGTCTGGCATTGTACGTCTGTTCCAATTTTTAAAATGGCCTGTGCTCTTAACTGGGATAACAGGCCATCCAGGAGGTGCCCCAATAAAGAAGATCCTGTTTGGTGACACATGCAAGACCTGGGAAGTGTGGAAACTTCAAAAGATTATTCTACTAAAATGTGCTGTATGCTGTGGGTCCAGAGATTAGTCAAAGTTTTGTCTCTGTATCTTTGTGAACTAGAGATTGCAATCTAGCTACATGGGGGAGGGTTACCGAGCTTCATCCAGGAACTAAAGTTAGTAGCAGTTGATTATTAAAGAGCCTACGATAGGTAAACAACTCTAGAGAAGAACGAACAAATTGCATATACAGTAACTCCTCACTTAACGTTGTAGTTATGTTCGTGAAAAATGCAACTTTAAGTGAAACGATGATAAATGAATCCAATTTTCCCATAAGATTTAATGTAAATGCGGGGGGGTTAGGTTCCAAGGAAATTTTTTTGTGGCAGACAAAAAGGTATTATATGCTGTACAGTACTGTACTGTGGTTGGGAAGTGCCCCTGGCTTACCCTACACAGGCACAGCCCACTGCAGGCAAGGGCGCTAGGAAGCACCTTCGCAGCAGCAGTGGCAGCTTTCCCGGAGAAGAACAGGTGCCAACTTTGACGGGGGATGCTCCAGGCCCGTCTCTTCCCGGCCCCACTCCATTCCAGGCCCACCTCTTCCCACCCCCACTCCACCTCCTCTCCGGTGCACACCGCATCCCTGCTTCTCCCCCTCCCTCCAAGCACTTCCCTGCCGCCAAACAGCTGTTTGATTGTGCTTAGGACTTTCTGGGAGGGAGGGGGAAGAGAGGAGACGCAGCGCGCCGCCAAACAGCTGTTTGGCGGCAGGGAAGAGCTGGGAGGGAGGGGGAGAAGGCGCAGAAGAGGAACTTGCGCAATGTTCCCTTGTAAAGTTGCTGCTCTTTCACAGAATCTTACAAGCAGTGGACAGAGCAGGCAGCCAAACAACGTTATAAGGGAGCATTGCACAACTTTAAACGAGCATGTTCCCTAATTGAGCAGCAACGTAACTTTGAAACAATGTTAAGCGAGAGGACGTTAAGCGAGGAGTTACTATATTTATTCAGGCTCGACTCAAGAGGCCCAGCAGACAGAGTTTGAATACAAAGAGTCAGCCTGAACTGGCTGAGTATTCCTCAAACTGACATGTAATTGTAACCAAGGGGGCAAAACCCTGCTGGATGGGTTTGAAGAACTGGAAACTTACCCATCACATGGAAATCCTAGTAACACCTTGTAAGCTTATTATGCATATAGACTGTTTATTGTTTTTTGGTATGTTAACTCTGTAATGCTTTTGTCCTAAAAATAATTGTACTGTGTCTGTGATAGCTGGCTGGTCATTGAGAGCATGAACTACAGGTGCTGGATTCAGCTCAGATGTGCTGGGACAATCACAGTAAACTGCAGGAGGACTGAAAGCCTAAATTCCTGGTTTAGAGGCCCAGATCTAAAGGGGCATCACCCACTGAGGCGCGATGGCTGGAGTACTAAGATATAAAGAGGCACCCTTGAGCAGATGATAAAGGGAGAACCATGACACTTTTTACTGACTTTTTTCTGGTCTTAAACAGGGAGTAGAGATTACATCCTTGTCCTGGATAATTCATTACCTCCTTGAGTTTAGGTGGGGGTTTTGATGTCTGCCCTTGGAGACCCATTTGCTGCCCTCGGGAAGCAATACAAGATTTACGATTGGACTGTAACACACTCTACACTGACTTTGTCCTCACAGGTCATTAGGATTTATTGCTGTCCTGTGACAGATAAAGCGAAAGAAGAAAACTAGATTCAGGGACTTGCTCCCATCACCCTGGTATAGAATAGCCCTAATCTGTTAACTGTCAGGCACACTACAAGTCTCATCTATTTTCTCAGGTTTTCAGTGAGCTGCAAGTTATGGTCTAACTGATTATTTGATTTAAATGTTGTGGATTGGAGTAAGTATGGATAGGTTAACTAGCTGAATGGGATTAATTTCTTTATTTTTAAATATCTATGCAAGTGCCTAGAGCAGGGGTAGGCAACCTATGGCACTCGTGCCAAAGGCAGCACGCGAGCTGATTTTCAGTGGCACTCACACTGCCCGGGTCCTGGCCATCAGTCCAGGGGGCTCTGCATTTTAATTTAATTTTAAATGAAGCTTCTTAAACATTTTATTGTTGTATGTAAAGTAAATAAGGTTTTTAGTTTAGTTATATATTATAGACTTATAGAAAGAGACCTTCTAAAAACGTTAAAACGTATTACTGGCACGCGAAACCTTAAATTAGAGTGAATAAATGAAGACTTGGCACAGCACTTCTGAAAGGTTGCCGACCCCTGGCCTGGAGCTTTAGGATAGAGGATTTCAAATATGAATTTAGAAGAAAAGAATCAAGTTTTGCAATTTACAAATGATGCTAAAATAGTGTTGAAAATTTATTCAAGAAACTGTGAAAGATATGGATTAATGAAATTCAAGAAGTTCCCTATAAAATCAGATTCAGGTAATCTAACAGAGAAATTACTAACTATGCTTATAAAAGAAATATTGATATTCTGTAGAAAGTATTTTTGGAGTAGACTTCATAGAAGAAGGTGTAGATAAACCTGAGATCATGCATGAAATTTAATATTAATTTTCCAGTTTATGGTGGAAATATGTGTATAGTGTTTTCACCAGGCATTGGTCAATCAATAAATTACTTGCTTCCTTCTACCCAAGGTTCTTCCAAGGTTGTAGCTCCAGTAAGGTGAAGAATGATGGTGAATAAAGATTCAGACATCTAAATTCAGGGCAACTAAAAAAACCCACCCCCATGCACACCACCTTGGGGGATTAGTTATGATGATGGGATCATCTCTCATTGTTTCATCATCTGAAACGTACAAAGCACCAATCAAGAACACAGAAGAATTAAAAAAAAAAAAAATTACCTGTTTGTCATGCGACATAAAGTCATCTGTTTCCAAAGTTCTATAGTTGTACAGCTTTCCTGACAGCAACACAGCAAACTTACAGTACCGATGCAGTTCACAAGCTTGACAGGATCTATTTATTGGAGTCTTCATTACTATGCGGACTTCAGGGTAACAATCCACTCGCTCCTACAAAGATATATTACATAAAACTCTTCAACAGGATATCCCCTAAACCAAGACAAAAACTCTTGACTACGTGAGGTGCTGAGTGACCTCAACTCCAATGTCTTAGGGGCACTAACCAACCCCATTCATATTTCCATTTATTTCACTGTATTTGATCCTATTTCAATTATTCTCCTCATTCACATGCATGAGACTGAATTATTTCACACTGATTTCGTATTCTAAGTCATGTGAACTACATTATGAATTTCTTGGAAGATATAAAATTTTTGTACTGGTTTGTTTCTTTAAAAGAAATCTGCAAACATTTATTGTGACAGTGTAACTGTCAAAAGATGCTCTTTGAAGTGCATGTGTGGGGCATTTACCAAGTCTGTGGGGCAATCATTAATACATCTTTCAGGGCAGAATCTAGCTAGAAATACAGGAAAGCAGCCATGATGTATTTACACACTACCCCTGAATATTCAGATGTGTATTATCATGTAGTTTGTGCAACTAACTACTGGATACACATACAAGAATCACAGCTACTTAAGATCATGCCCCAAGATCATGCCCCAAAATATGGAAAGACAAATAGTTATTAGGATTTGTATTTTCAGTTAGGAGTAGAGTGTATGAAATTTTTTTTTTATTTTTTTATTTTTTTACACCTGGAGCTACTTTATTGACCAAGACAGAAGCTAGATACCTTATATCGTTCTTTCCAGCGACTTCTAGAGATTAAGTTTTCAAGACGAGGTTGAATAAAGCGATCATCCAAATAATGGAGTGAGGTTACCATTTCTTGTGCATATCTCTTTCGCCTTGTTCCATCTGTTCAAAAAAAAAAAAAAGAAAAAAAAGAAAAAAAAAAATATAAAAAAAATTAAATAAAAAATAAAAAAAAAAAAAAAAAAAAAAAAAAAAAAAGTCACTATAATACAATATATGGATGTTCAGTGAATGTATGTTTTTCTTCCAGCTACAAAATCTTCAGGGAGATGAGGAGACTACACACAATTATATGTATATAATTATTTACTGATTGAAGAACGGTAACCTCAATGATTATTAGGGATATTCACAATAAAATCTGTTGTCCAGGAAAGCTACACAAATCATTAAAATTAACTTTGATATATTCATAAAGACACCTGTCCTCAGCAGGTGCTGCACAATAATAAAAAGTAGAATAGAAATAAAAACTCAAAATATGAATGAACTGCCCAATCAAAGATCATTCAATCTGAGAACAGTTAATCTCAAAATATAACCACTCACACTTATCAAAAGTCTGAAAAAACAGATGCTCCTGTTCTTTTCCCTACAATGTTTGTAATATAATTGCTTAATGAACTATATTTATACAGACCCGTTAAGTTAATTCTGAGACAAAAAGTTATGTGAAGAGGGAGTTAAGGTTGGGAGTACATGATAGTAACATTACAGTATTGTAATTAACCCCAAAACATTTATTACAAACCAAGGAAATCAGAATATTACATAAAAAAGAAGTTCAAATACATTAAACATATAAACAATCTCAACTTTCCATTCTTAGCGATGTCACACTAAAATGCACTAATCATTATTCTATCTGGTCACAGATTAGATTACAATGGATTTTTAAAACATATAGGTTCTCCCCCTTCTCCTGCTCAATGATAACATCACAGAACAAATTAAAGTTGGATACACTGGTCTATATAATCATATCTTTACTGATTGTTTTGCCTAATTATCTTAATTACAACTAATTTCCTCAAACGTAGCATATGTGCAAAATTTCAGTAAGTTTTAACTATGTGGAAAGTTTGAAGAAATAGTGCCTGTTAAGTCAATTATTAAAATAGTCAGGACAAAGTGTGACACTGTGCTAAAATGGCTCATTTAAAAAATATTTTTAACTCAAACTAATTAATAGATTTACTTGTAAGTCCTCTTTGGAAGATGTTGTGTGTGACGAATATAGAGTAATTCAAAGATTCATAGATTCCGAAGCCAAAAGGGACTACACTGTGATCATCCAGTCTGACCTCCCGTATAGCACAGGTCACAGACCTTTCCCAAAGTAATTCCTTGAGCATATCTTTTACAAAAACATCCCATTTAGATTTAAAAGTGGTCAGTGATGTAAACTGTTCTAATAGTTAAATTATTCTCAGTTAAAAATTTGCACCTTAATTCCAGTCTGCATTTGATCATGTTATACCTTTCTTTACTAAACTGAAGAGATAATTATTAAATATGTGTTCCTGAGGCAGATTGTAGTCAAGTTACCCCTTAACTTTTTCTCTGTTAAACTAAACAGACTGACTACCCTGAGTCTACATCACCGTAAGGCATGATTTCTAATCCTTTCATCATTCTTGTGGCTCTTCTTTGAACCCTCTTCAATTTATCAACATCCTTCTTGAATTGTGAATGCCACAATTGGACACAATATTCCAGCAGCAGTTGCACCAGTGCCAAATATAGAGATAAAATAAATTCTCTGATTCTAACTCAAGAGTCTCCTGTCTATGCATCCAAGGACTGCATTAGACCTTTTGGCCACAGCATTGCCCAGGGAGCTCCTGTTCAGCTGGTTATCCACCACAACCCCCAAGTCTTTTTCAGAGTAATTGCTTTCCAGGATAGACTCCTTCATCCTGTAAGCATGGCCTACAGTCTTTGTTCCTAGACGTATAAATTCACAGTTAGCCATATTGAAGTCCATATTGTTTGCTTGCACCTAGCTTACCAAGCGATCCAGATTGCTCTGTATCAGTGATCTGTCCTCTGTTATTTACCACTCCTCCAGTTTTTGTGTCAACTGCAAACCTGATGAGTGATTTTGTGTTTTCTTCCAGATCATTGATACAGATCTTAAATAGCACAAGGCCAAGAACCAGTACCTACAGGACCCTACAGTACATCTACTTGATGATGACTCCCTGTTTATAATTACATTTTGAAGCAGTTTTTAATCCATTTAATGTATGCCATGTTAATTTTATATTGTTCTAGCTTTGTAATCTAAATGTCATGCAGTCAAGTATCAAGTCAAAACCTTACAGAAGTATATAACAACAGTATTACTTTGCCCAACCAAACTTGTACTCTTATCCAAAGAAGATGTCAAGTTAGTTTGACACGAACTATTTTCCATAAATCCATGTTGAGTGGAATTATATTTAAATATAATTCTTTATTAATCAAGCCTCATATCAGCCGAATCAAAGGACAAATCCCTGATACAGAGAGGAACTCATCCAGATTTCAAAATACTTTCCAAACCTTAAAGAATTAAGCCCTACAGCACTCTTTTTAGGGTTTGTCCAAAGTGACTTTGTACAGCGCACTAGCCTGCTGCACACACTCACACCCTGGCTCCACTGTGATGCACAAAACTCCACCAAATCCTGTAGGAACCTAAACTCAATCGGTGTCTAAGTTTTCCCTAGATGCCCATGTTTCCCCCTCTGAGCATGCGCACAGCTGCCTCCCTCAGCTTCTAGATATTTATCTCCCAGCGTAAGCATAAGGGCGATTCACAAACAGGGAAAGACAGATATTGGTCCACTTAAGTCATATGTGGGGCCCTAAAAGTTAGGCATTGCAACGCTGAGCATCATGGCACCTAAGGGCAGTCTACACTTCAATGCAGCTGTGCCACTGTAATGCTGTAATGAAGACACTTTAAGCCGACCGGATAGCTCTTCTGTCGGTTTAGTTAATCCACCTCCGTGCGAGGCGGTAGCTATGTTGGCAGGAGAAGCTCACCAGCTCTTAGGTCAGTACAACTACGTCGCTCGGGGCATGAATAATCCATGCCCCCGAGCGACGTAGTTATACTGAAGTAATTCTGTAGTGTAGACCAGGGCTAAGTCCCTTCGTGGATCCCACCCAGAGGCTTTGTCTACACTGACAACTGAATGACAAAACTTGTGTCAGCGTTAAAAAAAGGTGTTAAAAAAAAATAAACAAAAAAAAACCCCCACACCCGAAAGAAAAGTTTTGTGTATGAAAAGCCAGTGTGAACAGTGCTTTGTCGGCAGGAGCGCTCTCCTGCCGGCAAACAGCGGCTACACTGCATGTCTTTTAGCAGCACGGCTGTGTCGCTAAAAGGTGCGTAGTGTAGACAAAGCCTAAATCTCTACACAACCAAACCCTTAGATTATTCTCCGCACTTCGCAGATGGAATAAACTGAAGCAGAGAAAGGTTAAGTGATTTGCCTAAAGCCACACAAGCAAGTCAGTGGCAGAACTGGGACCAGAAAAGACGATTACTCACCTTTGTAACTGTTCTTCGAGATGTGTTGCTCATATCTATTCCAATTAGGTGTGCGTGCGCCACGTGCACGATCGTCAGAAGATTTTTACCCTAGCAACTCTCGGTGGGTGGGCTGAGGCGCCCCCTGGAGTGGCGCCCTTATGGCGCCGGATATATGCCCCTGCCGACCCAGCGCCCCCTCAGTTCCTTCTTGCCGGCTACTCCGACAGTGGGGAAGGAGGGTGGGTTTGGAATGGATATGAGCAACACATCTCGAAGAACAGTTACAAAGGTGAGTAACCGTCTTTTCTTCTTCGAGTGCTTGCTCATATCGATTCCAATTAGGTGACTCACAAGCCTTACCTAGGCGGTGGGGTCGGAGTTAGATGTCGCGGAATGAAGGACCGCTGAACCGAATGCCGCATCATCCCTGGACTGCTGCACTATGGCATAGTGGGAGGCGAAAGTGTGCACGGATGACCAAGTCGCTGCCCTGCAGATCTCCTGTATGGGCACATGAGCCAGAAAGGCGGAGGACGAAGCTTGAGCCCGAGTGGAATGGGCAGTGAGTCGTGTAGCTGGGACACTAGTCAAGTCATAACATGCACGGATGCATGAGGTAATCCAAGACGAGATTCGCTGCGAAGAGACCGGGAGGCCTTTCATCCGGTGTGCCACCGCTACGAACAGTTGGGACGTCTTTCTGAATGGCTTCGTTCGTTCGATGTAAAAGGCAAGAGCCCTGCGGACGTCTAGGGAATGTAGCTGTTGTTCCCGTCGCGAAGCGTGCGGCTTCGGGAAGAAGACCGGGAGGAAGATGTCTTGGTTGACATGAAAGGCAGACACCACCTTAGGGAGGAAGGCGGGGTGTGGTCGCAGCTGTACCTTGTCCTTATGGAACACCATATACGGGGAGTCTGATGTGAGGGCCCGAAGTTCCGAGACTCGTCTCGCCGATGTGATAGCGATGAGGAAAGCTGTTTTCCAGGACAGGTACAGAAGTGAGCAGGTGGCTATCGGTTCGAAGGGGGCACCCATGAGTCTAGATAGGACTAGGTTGAGGTCCCACGTAGGGGCCGGATGATGAATTTGCAGGTACAGGTGTTCCAAACCCTTGAGGAACCTGCTGACCATGGGATTGGAAAAGACTGAGCGCCCGTTCTCGCCCGGGTGGAAGGCTGAAATCGCTGCTAGATGTACTCTGATAGATGAGACAGCTAGGCCTTGCTGTTTCAGGGACCACAGATAGTCTAGGATGGTAGGTACTGGCACCTCCAGAGGGATAGTATTACTCAGAGCACACCAGCACAAGAAGCGCTTCCATTTGGCCAGGTATGTGGACCTAGTGGAGGGCTTTCTGCTCCCCAAGAGCACTTGCTGCACGGAACTGGAGCAATGCCGCTCAGATTGAGTCAGCCATGCAGCATCCATGCTGTGAGGTGGAGGGACTGCAGGTCTGGATGACATAACCTGCCGTGTTCCTGAGTGATCAGGTCCGGCCACAATGGTAGAGGAATTGGTTCGGTCACCGACATCGAGGAGTGTGGTGAACCAGTGTTGTCTGGGCCATGCTGGAGTGATCAAGATTAAGCGGGCCTTGTCTCTGCGTAACTTCAGAAGGACCTTGTGGACCAACGGAAATGGAGGGAAGGCATAGAGCAGGTGGTCTTCCCACGGTATCAGGAAGGCATCCGACAGGGAGCCCAGGGAGTGACCCTGGAGAGAACAGAACACCTGGCACTTCCGATTCTCGTGAGAGGGGAAATCCCCACCTCCGGAAAACAGAATGGATAACGTCCGGACATATCGACCACTCGTGAGCAAGGAAGGACCTGCTGAGGCGATCTGCCAAGGTGTTCTGGACTCCTGAGAGAAACGACGCCACCAGGTCGATTGAGTGGGCTATGCAAATTTCCCAGAGATGTATGGCTTCCTGACAAAGGAGGGCCGACCGCGCTCCGCCTTGCTTGTTGATGTAAAACATGGCCGTTGTGTTGTCTGTGAAGATCATGACACAACGGCCCTTCAGATGTTCACAGAATACCTGACACGCTAGGCATACTGCTCTCAGTTACCTGACGTTGATGTGCAGGGATATTTCTTGTGCGGACCAAAGGCCATGTGTGCGAAGGTTCGCGAGGTGAGCGCCCCAGCCCAGAGAGGACGCATCCGTGGTGAGGACTAGAGAGGGCTGTGGGGCATGGAATGGCATCCCCCCGCAAACAAGGTGGGGTTTAGCCACCAACTCAGAGAGGACAAGACCTTCGTCGGCACCGTGAGTACTGTGTCCAAACTGTCCCGGCCTGGGCGGTATACTGACGAGAGCCAGATCTGAAGTGGCGGAGGCATAGTCTGGCATGTTTGGTCACGAAGGTGCATGAGGCCATATGGCCCAGAAGACTGAGGCACGTGCGTGCTGTCGAGGTTGGGAAGCTTCGGAGGGCGTGGATCATAGTCATCATGGACTGGAAGCGGGTCTGCGGTAGGCACGCCCTGGCGAGATTCGAGTCCAGGACTGCCCCGATGAAGTCGATTCTTTGGGTTGGCTCCAAAGTGGACTTTTCGGCGTTGAGCAGCAGGCCCAGTTGCCTGAAGCAGGTCATGACGAAGTGAACATGAGACCACACCTGTAGCTCGGACCGACTCCAAATGAGCCAGTCGTCGAGGTACGGAAACACTTGGATCTGATGTCTGCAGAGCCAGGCCGCTATGACAGCCATACATTTCGTGAAGACCCTTGGCACTGTGGAGAGGCCGAAGGGGAGGACCGCAAATTGGAAATGCTGCTGTCCGAGCACAAAACGAAGGAACTGCCTGTGCGGTGGGTAGATCGCTATGTGGAAGTACGCGTCCTTCATGTCAAGGGCGGCGTACCAGTCTCCAGGATCCAGGGATGGGATAATAGTACCCAGGGTAACCATGCGGAACTTCAACTTTACCATGAATTTGTTGAGTCCGCGTAGGTCCAGGATGGGCCGAAGCCCCCCCTTTGCCTTCGGGATTAGGAAGTAGCAGGAGTAAAAACCCCTGCCCCTCAAGTCTCTTGGTACCTCTTCCACCGCTCCAATAGACAGGACCGCTTGTAGCTCCTGCAAGAGGAGTTGCTCGTGAAAAGGGTCCCTGAAGAGGGACGGGGAGGGAGGGTGGGAAGGGGAGGGGATGAAAAACTGGAGATGATATCCAGTTTCCACCGTGCGTAGGACCCAGCGGTCCGACATTATGCGGGACCATGCAGGGAGGAAGGAGGAGAGGCGGTTGGAGAAAGGTAGGGAAGGATCCTGGGAGGAGACTGGTGCTCCGTCCTCGAGCGCAGCTTCAAAAGTTTTGTCTGGGCCCTGCTGATGGTCTAGGGGGCCCTTGATTCTGGCCTGCTTGTGGACCAGATTGTCGCCGCCTATTGCCATGACCACGCCTTACTGAGAAGTCCTGTCGTGGTCGAGGGTTAGGGTAAGTGCGCTGCGGCTGGGGTCGGAAGGGCCTCTGTTGTGTCACCGGGATATGCCTGCCCAAAGAGTGCATGGTGGCCCGGCTATCCTTCAGACTTTGCAGTCTGGGATCAGTTTTATCTGAAAAGAGCCCTTGCCCTCAAAAGGTAGGTCCTGAATAGTCTGCTGCAGTTCTGGTGGAAGGCCAGACACTTGCAGCCAAGAGATGCGTCGCACAGCTACTCCCGAGGCTAGAGTTCTAGCTGCCGAATCAGCTGCGTCTAAGGACGCCTGCAGGGATGTCCTTGCCACCTTCTTGCCCTCTTCGAGCAAGGCCCCAAATTCATCCCTGGACTCCTGGGGAACCAACTCCTTGAATTTCCCCATCGAGTTCCAGGCGTTATAGTTATAACGACTCAGGAGAGCCTGCTGGTTAGCTACCCTGAGCTGTAGGCCACCAGTTGAGTAGACTTAAGCCCGAACAGATCCAGGCGCCTAGGACTTAGGGGCAGGGACTTGTTGGCCATGCCTCTCCCTCTCGTTTACAGACTGTACAACGAGGGAGCAAGGTTGGGGGTGCACATACAAGTACTCATAATCTTTAGAGGGCACCATGTATTTCCTTTCCACCCCTCTGGATGTTGGAGGGATGGACAGTGGGGACTGCCAGATAATGTTGGCATTAGACTGAGTGGTCTTGATGAAGGGCAAAGCTACCCGCGTGGGGGCATCAGCCGACAAGATGTCCACCACCGGGTCCTCAACTTCCGCTACCTCCTCCACCTGCAGATTCATATTCTGTGCCACCCTACGAAGTAGGTCCTGGTGAGCACGAAGATCTATAGGTGGAGGGCCGGAGGAGGACGTGCCTGCCACTGCCTCGTCAGGCGAGGATGAGGAGGACAATCCCTGGACTAGTGGGTCCTGGGGAAGGTCAGGTTGAGGAGGGTCCGGTTGCACTAGGTCCACATCCGTAGGGGCATCAGCCTGTTGAGGCGGTAGGGCAGTCGTCTCAGAGGGTATTGGGGGAGGACGGCTAACAGTTGCCTCAGGCACCCGAGGCTCCGAATGAGCCGAGCAAGAAGCTCCTGAGGGACCACCTTGGGCTTGGTGGTATGCCCAGGGGGTCCAGAAGGACCATTGTGGGGGACCCTGGTCGGGATCCTGGCCTTCATCCGGTCCCTAGCTAGCGCCATCCGCATCCTGGCCTGGGACCTCATAGACACTCGCTGCTTGGGATGACGCCAAATTCTGACGAGAAGGCCAAGGCGGTGCCGAACGCACTTGTTGCGTTGAAGCGTCGCGGTCTACTGGTCCGCGCCTGGAAACTGGGGACCGGTGCCGGTGTCCCGAGAGGTACCGCGATTGGGAGCAGGACCGACGGTCATAACGGTGCCGGGAGGTCGATCTAGATCTAGACGAGGACCGATGGTGCAGGCGGTGCCGTGACCGGCTGCGCGACGAGCGGTGCCAGGATCAGTGCCAGGAGGTGGATCGGTACCAATCGTACCAGGAAGGAGACCTTCGGGAGGTGGAACGGTGCCGCGAGTACGAACGACGCCGAGATGGAGATCGGTGCCGGGACTGCGAGCGGCGCCTCGACCGGGACCATCTGCGGGACCGAGACTGTGACCGTGACCATGACCGTGATCGGTGCCGAGTTGTTTCACCCTGCGATGGAGGTCGCATGAAGGCGGGCTTCCCTATGGATGGGACAGTCCGCACCGGCGGTGCCGGAGGGTGAGACGGTCCAGGTTCAGTCAGAGCTATCAGGTCGCGAGCAGTGGAGAAGGTCTCTGGAGTGGACGGCAGGCGCAGCTCAACCACGGTGTGCACCGGGGAGCTTATCTGCACCAGACTCAATGGCGCTTGGGGCGCCGGAATCGACGGTGCCAGAGTTGGTGCCTTCATATGGTCCGGCATGGCATGCTGCTCCACTGAGGCCGCAGGCGGTGCTTGCAACTGCGAAGGAGCAGCAGGTGGTTTGTGCTGCTTCTTGGGCCGTGGGGACAGCGAGCGGTGCCGCGTCTGTACCGGTGCCGGAGACGTCCAGTGCCAAGGGACCTTGGTGGTGCTGGGTCGCTCCGGTGCCGGAGGCGTGCTTCGGACCGACGGTGCCTGGTCTGCGCGCTTCGGACCGACGGTGCCTGGTCTGCGCGCTGTGCCGAGGGCACTGGACTAAGTGCCGCCTCCATCAGGAGCTGTTTTAGATGGCAGTCCCGCTCCTTTTTTGTCCGAGGCTTGAAAGCCTTGCAAATGCGGCACTTATCAGGCTGATAAGATTCCCTCAGGCACTTCAAACAGGAGTCGTGGGGATCTCCAATAGGCATCGGCTTGAGACAGGCCGAGCAAGGTTTGAAACCCGGAGACTTGGGCATGAGCCCTGGTACCGGGCAGAGGAATGGGGATAAACCCCGTTTCCTCAACTTATATACACTATATCTACAAAATTCAATAAGAACTACTCTAAACTTACTAAACTGGTAAACTACACTAAAGAACTATCTATAATACAACGAGTAAGCTAGGGATGTGGAGGTCAGCTATGCCGCTCTCAACAGTTCCAACGACCATCATGGGCGGTAAGAAGGAATTGAGGGGGCGCTGGGTCGGCAGGGGCATATATCCGGTGCCATAAGGGCGCCACTCCAGGGGGCGCCTCAGCCGACTCACCGAGAGTTGCTAGGGTAAAAATCTTCCGACAATCGTGCACGCGGTGCGTGCACACCTAATTGGAATCGATATGAGCAAGCACTTGAATAAGAACCCAGGAATTCTAACGCCCAGATCCATACCAGCTGCCAAATATGACTTTCTTATGCATAAATACCATAATGTTTTACCCCACAGGCATTACATTTTCTGCCATGTAATGTTACTTACCATATAATGAGCTCAAAAAAGTGTCATCAATTGTGTTGATGAGGAAAGCTTTTACAACTCTTTGGAAGTGGACATAATGGTCACAGCGAGAGACTGGAAAAAATGCAACCAGATAAAGCAATTAACAGTGTAAAAAAGCCTCACAAGCAACAAATTCATATACAGACCATACATGTTTCATGCAAAATTTGATAAAGAGGTACCTAATCTCAAATACTATGAATACAATTTTTTAAAGCAATTTTTCAATTATTCAGTTTTTCAAAATTTCAATTCAAGATAATACAAAAACAGAGGACTTTTGAAGTTAAGATCTTTCATTTAAACAGTGCCTTTCATCCCAAACAATATCAAAGAACTTTACCATAGAAGCTATACACACACACACACACACACACACACACACACCCCCCCTTCCATTAGCTGATTATACTTTGGAGACAGGGGTGTAACACAAATTCTCTTTAACAGCACATGGCAATAACACAGAATAGTTAATGATAGAAAGCAAAGGATACTGTATCCAAGAGAAACTGCAGGAGGAACTTTAGGTAGCTACCCAAGAATAGTAATTACCTACAACAGAATTCAGCCAGAACATTAGGGTTAACATGGCTGATTTTGAAGAATGCAGCAAGAGTTTTAGGAACCACAAGAAGCAAGAAGTTTCGTGTCTTAATAGGAATTTGATACCCAACATCAGGGGCTGAATAATTTACCTCACATCTAACTGAAAATACATTTACAGCACCTTACCAACCCCCCCACCAAAAAAAAGGCCAAAAAAACCCAGTAAGATAAAAGAATAAAATGATTGAGTATTGTTATGGAAGCTACAATGCCTCCATAATAAGCTATAGCATTTTTGAATTTTAATTTTCTACTTTCAAGCTATCGTGCACTTTCGCACTATTTTGAGCTAATATAGACAAGTTCTAATAAACACCAAATCATGGGTTTACAAGCAAAGTATTCATATCAACTTGTGGCTTATTTTAACCTTACAGCGTGGAATGTAATATTCCAGTAATTGGAATTTTGATGTATCAAGTTCTTTCCCTTGTGGTTGGTTTTCATCCTCAGAATGTTCTGCACATTCTTCTTCATCCTCAACTATAAAGTCTTTCATACTATCATCATCATCAATGTCACTGCTTGCTGTTGGTGTGAGGGGTAAAGGATAGGATGATTCTTCTATTATTTCCGCATCATCATCATCAGAATCCTAAGTAAATTAAAAACATCTTAAAACAAACTATCATATGAATACTTCCCCTATGAAATTTTCAACATTTGCATTGCTTAGTAAAATATGCAATTTTGTGTGTAACACACACACACTCTTGGCCTTTGAATATTGCATGTTCAATTAACAAGAAAAGAGATTTCAATTGACTAACAGTCCAAACAAGAGAAAGTTTACTTTCACATGTAATTCATATAGATCTCTGTTCCTGTGTCTGTCTGTAGCAGTTTTCTTAGCTCTAGAAGTCTAAGCTATCTCAATTAGGTAGCATGTTCCTCCATTGAGGAAGTTTGGCAGCCCCCTCCAATGTCTCTGTCAAGTCCTTTTAAAGAAAAGGAATTTTAAAAGAAAATAAATTATGAGGAGGGGAAAAAAAAGGGAACGTATCCTTAACTATTTGGAGAAGATGGACAGATGAGTTCTAATGAGTTCAGTCTTCTGGCTGACTATGAGAACAAACACAAGGAGCTCTTCAGCCCTTGGCAATAAAAAAAAAAGAACCCAAAACTAAAGGCATCAGAGACAGTACTACTGCATAGTTGCAACATGCATCCGCTGAAAGTGTAGGGGATGAAGCTCTTGCAACTTTTGGGGAGCTCCCAACCTATCTTGAGAGTAAAATTCTGTGAGGTGATATGTATGAAAAAACAAAGTATTGAATTTCAAAGGTAAAAACATACCCCACAATATTTACTATTACCGGATGCCCGGGTTGATCTTTGTCTTGCGAGTTCTTTCAGTTTTATTAGCCGCTTCTGTTTCCCATTAGTCAAATCTTCTTCTGTAGTAGGGGTTTTATATTGCTCCTGTTCTTGAGAACACTCATCTTCATCCATTATACAATAACGTTTAGCAAATACTTTTCTAACAGGGATGTCACTATCATCACTCCTGTCACTGTCATACATTACAGATGTGCTCGACCTCTTACGCTTCCCTGGAGTGATGCAGTCATCCTCCACATCCTCTACGACTGTGTCATCATGGCCTTTCTCCTCATGATCTGAAAGATTATACCTCTTAACTACAGTTTCTTGTTTTTCAGCCACTTCGTCTTCTGATGTAGAGGAGAGTCGTTCATCTTCTGAAGCAGATGTGAGTTCTTCATCACTATCAAGCAATATGGTCTCTCTTTTAGTCCGCCTCCAATCAACCCGAGATTTGGATGCTGGTTCTTCTATTCTTGTATTCCTCCTTGTTTCATATCTTCTGATAACTGGTTTTGTTTCCATTGAAAAGCTACCACAATAATAAAAAACAAACTGTATTTACCAAAAAACCCAGAGTAGCTATGATACCAAGATATTCAAAACAGTATGCATTATTAAACTAATACATCTATGATTAATGGTCTATTGCATAGAGAAGCTCTCAGATAAAAGGGCTGAGAGTGCACAGCAATAATTTCATGGTACGACATACCTTATAATAATGTTATTGTTATCAAGAATTACACACACACACACACACACACACACCAGGCATTAGAAACAGAGGAAAGTGAAACCCACAAATAAAATGGAGAAAAAAATCCCATAATTTAAAAGTTTTAATTTAAATTTTACCTTTACATGTACAGTTAACATGTTTAATCAACCTTAACTCTACCCCTTAGTGATGTCCAGAGGAAGGGTGTGTGTAAAAAGAATAGAATAGGAAAATACGACAAGAGACACCTATCCATAACAGAACATCTCATTTCCTTGGTAACAAAAACACTAGAATGCTTTACTCTTACTGTGCAAACTCTGGCTTCTGTATGACCATTCATTCAGACAACCTTATGATGGTATCTCTGCATTATACCCAGCACAGTGACTGTTTGGCTGGGAGTTTCCTTAGTTTATTCCAAATTCACAACTCTTCAGCTCCTCAAACCCCCGCCTTGGGGTGAAACAGAGCAAGGGCTTTTCAGTCCTGAAGAACCGAGGCCAGGGCAGAAGGCAGCTGAGCAGGGGAGCTTAGCCGCCTGGGGCCAAAGGAGCCCTGGGATGCGGAGACTGCAAGGAACTGCACGGTAACTGGGGCGGCAGCTTTTGCAATGGGGGCCTCACCGGCTAAGGAGCTGAGCCCACCCGTCAGCCGATGCATCGCGGTGAGCATGGGGCCCTTCTGCCTGCCCGCCCCGCGGCTACTGCGCGGCGATAGGGGCAAAGCTCTCCCCGCGCTCAGCCCCTTTCCAGGCGGCCAGACCCGCCCCAGCCGCAGCGGCACCGAGGCGAGGCCAGTCGCCTCCGTCCGTCCCAGGGCGACGGCCTCTCCCCAGGACCGTCACGGGGGGACAATGCAGCTCGGACGCCTCAAACGGGCGGCCGGGCCTTACGTGACACCCTCCCCGCCCGCCCGCCCGCCCGGGGATGAGAGCAAGGCGGGAAGGCAGCGGGGCCCCGCAGGCGCGGCGGGGAGTTGCCGCGGAGCTAGATGTGCAGGGAGGGGAGGGGCGGCGCATCGCCACGGCCAGCGCCGGCCGGCGGCCACGCTAATAGCCCAGCCCGGGGCCCGCCCCAAGGAGCGCACCGCGCTGGCGGGCAAGTTTAACCGTCAGCGCCCCCCGCGGAGCCAGTACCTCCGGGGGGGCTTTCTCGCGGCAGCCCAGTCAGGACACCTCCCGCCTCCCCGAGGGGAGGGGGTCAGACAGTGCCCCTCCCCCCCCCGTTACGCACATGTAAAGGCTCCGGCCGCGCGCACCCCAGGAATCCCCGCGCCGAGTACCGATGTTCCCCCAGCGCAGCCCCCAGACCCTCCCACCTTCAAGTTCAGCGGCCTCGCAGGCAGTGATTGGCGCGTCCCGCCTGTCACTCACTCCCACTCTGTGTTGACGGAAGTGCTGGGAGGCAGTTGGAATGGGGTCACGTGCCCTGGCATGCTGCCTGCCTGGGCCAGCGGCCTGGGGCGGAGGTTGAGGTTTAGGATGATGTCACTTCCGGGGTGGGAACGGTTTCCCTCCTACGCAGAAAGGCCCCACGGTGTTGGTTTGGATGGAAGAGGCTCCTGGCCTGGCTGTGACTGGCATTGGGTTGGGCTGGGCAGGGCGTGGGGGGAAGAGAGAGAGAGAGAGCGCTAGTACCTGGGGGACCAATACTAGAGCCAGGACCCTCTTGGCTCCAGCTGGGGGGCAGGCTGCTGGAGCCAACCTTGCCCAGTGGGGGGTAGGGAATCAGCACATCTTTGACTGGCCAAGGCAGTGGAAAAAGACCTGGGCGTGTGCAGGCCTGACCTGGAAGAGGCATGGTGACCTAAAGGAGACAGTGGGCAGGGGGCTGCAGCGCCCTCAGTTGGCCCTCTACGCACATCAACCCAGGGACTATGAGGAGAATTGCAGGCAGAATATGCTTCACTTGATGGAAAGGTAAAGTAGTGGGTGTGCTGCTGCCTGCATCAGAGTCCACTGGAGGCCAGGGTCCTGACCTGGCTCCGCATCTTACCGGGGCTGTGCCTAAATTTATCCACCCAAGGTTCTTTCCCTGGCTGTACCACAGACTTCCTCTGTGGACTTTGACAAGTCATTTTGAAAGTGTAGGCTCGATTCTCCATCTCCCTGAACTGTATATCATCATTTATACCAGTGCTAAGTGGGTGTAAATGCTAGTATTGTGTTTTTGGGAGTGTTTTACACCCACTTTACACCACACAGGAAGGGCAATGCAGCCCTTTGGCTCAGTTACCCATGCCAAAGGAATACTGGAACTTTTTTCAATTGATTGAGGATTTTATTTTGGCTTTAAAGAGTAGTTTAGGCCATTTTGTAGGCTGTTGACAAGTATTCTCTATTGTCATGCCCTTCCCCTTCCCCTCACCCCCCTGCTTTATTGACAGAATTGCATTTATTTTGCAGATAGTAAAGATTTGACTATTACTGCCCTTGCCACTGTAAAAATCTACTGCAGTTTCACATTTTGTGGTGTAGTGTAATCAGTGGATAACAGAGAGATGTAAAGAATCATTAAATATTTTACAAATATTTCAGAAGAGAGAGATGATGTTTTCTGTATCACGCAGTAAGGCCTATTAATATTTTCAGAACAAGTTTATGTTGTCAATGATACTTAGCTGTCAAAATTTGAAACCTTCCCTTATGCTGTGTTTTACTATTTAGTTTTGTGTCACAAGGTGGATCAAAATCAGCCTTGTAAAAGGACCACAGCCCAGCTCCTCAAATGTTTTTAAGCTTATGCTCAAATAAATTTGTTAGTCTCTAAGGTGCCACAAGTACTCCTGTTCTTTTTGCAGATACAGACTAACACGGCTGCTACTCTGAAACCTGTTTTTAAGAGCCTAACTCCTATGGAAGTCAATGCTTTGTTTTGGGGATCTGCACCCAGTTTCATATCTCAACTATTTATAAATTCACAGTGATAAGGCCAGAATATATCCTTAGGTCACCTAGTCTGATCTCCTGTATATTACAAGACATTAAATTTCACCAAGTTACGCCAGTACTGAGCCCAATAACCTGTGTTTGACTAAAGCATATCTTCCAGGAAGGCATCCAGTCTTGATCGGAAAACATGAAGAGATGGAAAAATCCATCACATGTCTTAGTAGTTTGTTCTAATCGTTATCATTCTCAGCTATGGGACCTGATGTTCAGAAGTGCTGAGCATCCACAGTGCTCATTGATGTCAATGCTCAGTACCCCAAAAAAGTCACTTCTATAGTGCTTAATTCTGTTCCTGTTCAGCTAATGGCAAAAATCCCTCATTGACTTCTGTTAGCAGGATTGGTCCCAAACTACTAGGAATGGAAATATTAATAACAATTTTGTTTAGTTTTACAATACATTAACTTAAATTGGTGTATGTATTTCTAAGTAGATTTAATCACATGAAGAGTTTGAAGGGGGAGTAGCAAGCTGTGTTTGAGTTACAGGTCATTAAAAAAACCACTGTCCTGATTTGAGATGGTCTTTTTTTCTATTGTTTTTGTCTCCGTCTAGCTTAAATATAATTTGAATTTTATTCAACCTTTGTACAAACAAAACAAAATCAAAACATTTTCCTTTGCCGTCAGAGCAAACCTGACAATTCTAGTTTTCCAGCCCATATAATTTTGGGTTGGAAATCAAATCTTTACAGAGGAAGCTAGTTGCAGCCCTACTGTGGAGTAGCTATAGCCGCTCCATAATATTGCACATCTGGTGGTGATATCCATGTGATAAATTGCATTTTTCATGCACTTTTGACCACTTAAGCTGCACTCTGCTAAGTATTCTATCCTCCTTGGGACTTATTCAAAACAGTTGTAACCTCCCACAAAAATGTTTCTTTTGGGATAATCTCCATAAGTCATGGCTTTGCCGCTTGTAAGCAATTTGGCTATTCTCAATGCATGCCATACTCTATATTTAATGCTAGTCCTACTCCGAAAGTCAATACAGCAGGGCAGTATTTAGATATACACTAGATATATATAAATAGTCTGTTTACACACATACCTAGAAGAATATATATTTTTGGACCAAGATTAGCATTTTATAGTATGGAAACCATCAAGTTGTTTGTTGGGTAGGAATTGAGACTTCATGACCTATTGTTCTTTAGCTGGAACAAATATTACAGTTGCACTGATCTAAGGTGTATTGATAAATATTGAATCTTGTTTTCAATTTTATTTTCAGGTGTAATTGTTATGTAGACATCTGTGATAAATAAAAGGGGGGATAGCTCCCTTTGATGGACAGCCAGTTAGCTGTAAAATCCCTCTTGGTCGCTGTTCTTTACTTGCTTTATCTGTAAAGGGTTAAAAAGTCCCCCGGGTTTAAAAAAAGAAAAAGAAAAAAAGTGGGCACCTGACCAAAAGAGCCAGTGGAAAGGTAGAACTTTTTAAAATTGGGAAAGAACCTTTGCCTTTGTCTATTGTTCTCTGGGCTGGAGGGACAGAGCAGCCATGCTATAAGCAGCTTAAGCCAGGTATGATCATAAATGATCAGATCATGTCTAGAACTACTTATCTGAACTCCAAATGTGTAAGTAAATCAGAATGTTTAGCTAGACACGATTAGGATTATTTCTTTTAGTTCTTATTGGCTTGTGGACTCCTCTGTGCTAACCCCAGATGCTTTTGTTTGCTTGTAACCTTTAAGCTGAACCCCCAAGAAAGCTATTTTAGGAGCTTGCTTTTTGGAATTGCTCTTTTAAAATCTAGCAAAAGCCTAAATTCCAGATGTATTTTCTTTTTTTTTGTTTTTAATAAAATTTACCTTTTTTAAGAACAGAATTGGATTTTTGGTGTCCTAAGAGGTTTGTGCATGTTGTTTGATTAGCTGGTAGCCACAGTTAATTTCCTCTGTTTTCTTTCTCAGCTCTTCCCCGTGTGTGTGGGTGGGAGGGGGTTGAAAGGGCTTGAGGGTACCCCACAGGGAGGAATTCCCAAGTGCTCCTTCCTGGTTTCAAATGGGGGTTTTTGCATTTGGGTGAGGGCAGTGTTTACCATGCCAAGCTCAGAGAAAAGCTGTAACCTTGGGAGTTTAATACAAGACGGGAGTGGTAAGTATTAATTTTTAAAATCCTTGCAGGCCCCACTTCTGCACTCGGAGTGACAGAGTTGGGATTCAACCTTGACAACATCCATTAGACATCCTTTTTTCCTGGACAGATATATTCTTTTGAGAAAGCTATAAACAGTTCAAATCAAAAGTTATCCAACGTGGTGGATAACATGTCTGTCTTTACTATCTGGAAGTTGCAATTGATTCTGGTTGAGGTTCAACATTTATTTTAAAAAATGATACTCATCACAGAATTGTTTTCCCTCTGCTTGGTCTGCAATAGCACAACAGATACTGGTCCTACAGAACAGCCTATTCCTATTGACATTACTATTGCAGCAAGGTCTTATTCACATGCAGACCTTTCTGTATATTATTGGAAAAATAGGTGATAATAATCACAATGGTAGGAAATAATATGAACTAAACGGCCAAACCTTGTCCATCTTATTTGCACAGTAATATCATTGTTCATTGTGGAAAGCATATGAAATCAAAGGGTGGAAAGGAGTTGCTTTAGGTGGTTGGCTGCATTCCTGTTTGAAATTATTATTTTAATGCTGTTGGGATTTTATTGTATTATCAATGGTGTGTGAGGGTGCCTAGAGTCATAGAATATCAGGGTTGGAAGGGACCTCAGGAGGTCATCTAGTCCAACCCTGTCAAGGCTGTATCCCCACTTTGAACTTTAGGGTACAAATGTAGGGGCCTGCATGAAAACTTCTAAGCTTATTTACCAGCTTAGCTCTGGTCCGCTGCCACCATCTCAAGAATTCCCTCTCTGGGAAGCCTTGAGAAACCTTTCACCAATTCCCTGGTGAACACAGATCCAAACCCCCTTGGATCTTAAAACAAGGAGAAATTAACCATCCCCCCTCCTTCCTCCCACCCTCCTTTCACCAACTCCTGGTGAATACAGATCCAAACCCGCTTGGATCTTAAAACAAGGAGAAATCAATCTGGTTCTTAAAAAGAAGGCTTTTAATTAAAGAAAAAGGTAAAAATCATCTCTGTAAAATCAGTATGGAAAATAACTTTACAGGGTAATCAAACTTAAAGAGCTCAGAGGACCCCCCTCTGTCTTAGGTTCAAAGTACAGCAAACAAAGATAAACCCTCTGGTAAAAGGTACATTTACAAGTTGAGAAAACAAAGTAAATCTAAGATGCCTTGCCTGGCTTTTTACTTACAAGTTTGAAATAGGAGAGACTTGGTTAGAAAGATGGGGAGAACCTGGATTGATGTCTGGTCCCTCTCAGTCCCAAGAGCGAACAACCCTTAACAAAGGACACAAAACAAAAGCCTTTCCCCCCCCAAGATTTGAAAGTATCTTGTCCCCTTATTGGTCCTTAGGGTCAGGTGTCAGCCAGGTTACCCGAGCTTCTTAACCCTTTACAGGTAAAAGGATTTTGGAGTTTCTGGCCAGGAGGGATTCCATAGCACTGTACACAGGAGAGCAGCCACCCTTCCCTTTATAGTTATGACAAACCCCTTGCTCAGAGCAGGACCAATCCCCAGACAGATTTTTGCCCCAGATCCCTAAATGGCCCCTTCAAGGATTGAGCTCACAACCCTGGGTTTAGTAGGCCAATGCTCAAACCATTGAGCTATCTTGGGTAGGCATTTTTCATTATTTTAAGTCTAATTACATAATAAAATACTTGTGTAAATACACTGTGTAGAAATCAGGGTGGATTTGATTTCAATCACTAGTCAGGAAGACTCGATTTAATCATGGATTTCTACATAATAGTGCATTCTTGTTGGTTGTTATAACCTTAATACATATTCTTCACAACTCAGAGCTAGATGTAGGTTTCATTTTTAGAAGGTACACACTATACATTTTTAAAGTGATTTATTTTGAAAACTTTTCAGATTAGTTTTACAGCTGTATCAGAAAATGAATGATTATTTGGTTATTTCATTTACCAAAGGTAATTGAATCAGATATTTATGAAGTCACTGGGAAGTGAACTGTCTCCAGTTCAACAGGTTAATCATTAATATTTGGAGGATTTTCTTGCCATGCTGTATTATGAGGAGAACATCACCAGACAGACATTTAAACTATTTTATTTAACTAAAACAACGAAGTTATGTATTCTGGATTTTTTTCTTCAACAGCAAACATATAATATTTTAACAAAACAAGCATATGAATTTTGAATTTAGTTAAACATTCACGTTTTTTTAAAAATCAGGTTTGTTTTTGTTAAAATTGTTTTTTATATATATATATTAAAACAAAAATTAAATCAACTGTCAGCCAGGTCAACATGAGAAACTTAAAATATTGACTTCTGCAGATAACTCAGTTGTCTTCACCTTCATTTTCCTGTTTGTTCATAATCTGGAAAAGAAAAACAAGCTTTCCTGCTTTTTCAGGTCCCAAACGATTTCTCAATTTGGAATGAATTAGTCCAAAGGAAGAAAATATTCTTTCTACATCGGCAGAAGAAGCTACGGCTGTTAAAAGTGAGATTATCACTTCAACAGTCTCTGAATCCAAGTGCTTAAGTGACTTCCACCAGTTCACTGGTGTGACTTTCTTTAAAACATCATCAGCAAACATATAGTTCTTGAATGGTTCTTATTCCTAAACTGGGTCTCTTTTACAACCTGCTGCCATTATAGGTTTTCCCTTCTAGTGAGAGAATGGTAGGTAGATCTCAAATCAATGAAGGCCACACTCAGAGAGACCTCAAGACTTCTGGAATATGCTGCTCAAACAGTTTCACTTTTGTTTCTACTGCCTGTCCCTCCCTTCTCACATTTATCTCTGGACTTCTTCTTCTTGTCCAGATCTATTCCGCCCCCAACAATCTTCTAGAAATTCATTGAACTTTTTGAAACTTTGCACTTTTAGAGAGAGGTAAGGGATTGACTTTGTGTACACAAATTTGCAGAGGAACAACAGGGTTGAGGTCTGTTATTTCTCACCTCTATATTTTATTTATTTATTTATTTAAAAACATTTTTGCTGTTAACAAGCATGTTATCTCTGGAAACACAAATCCACAGTTTGAGAACTGCAAAACTAAGCATCTCTGATGGTATCTTCTAGACTGAGCACTAAGTCCCATTGGGTAGATAGAAAGATTAACCTAAATAATATATACAGGAGCCCCGGGAACCCCATAAGATTGGGTCCCTAATCCATGAACTATTGGAATTCATTTACAAAACTTTTCTTAAACATGACATAAATATATTGTCTCATACTATAGAATTAGAATGTATAATCCCTATTCCACGATGAGATATCTTTGAGCTATAATGTATCTTAATTAAAACTATCTTTAGATAGGTTTTTTCCTCAAAAAGCATTTTATCAAAAAAATCCGATTTAAATAAAAAAAAATCTGATTTTTTTTTTTAAATCATTGATTTTTATCCACCCTGGTAGAAATTGACCCAAAGTTTAGTATTTTTTTTCTCCAAAGAGTGAGACATTTTACATTTCAGTAGTACTGTTCTATGTGTACTTCTCCCTATGCTGCTTGCTCGATGTTATTGGAAACAAAAACCAAAAACACAAGTAGAAAAAGACAGCTGATAACATCCCCATCTAGTGGCAAGAAATATGAAATAAAGCAAAATGTGTAGTACACTTTATAAAGGAATTACAACACAGTATATGACTAGCTAAGAAAAAAGTCTTAAAACAGTGATTTTATTCTTTAAAAATGTTTATACTTATCTGCAATGCAAAGAATTTGTCATAGCTTCATTAATACGCAGAACAACATCAGCTCTTCACAGAAAATGAAATACACTACAATACAACAGTTCAGTACAAGGCCTATTTTGAGGTTTTAAATGGGATTTATGAGGTTCGTAATCCTTATTCTTGCTTTCTGCCCAGGAGTGAATTTCACAGAGAGCAACTCATAAACTAAGTGGCTTTATGGAGTTAATATTTAGCCTCTCTAAAGGCTCTGTCCTCCTGGGATTCTGGAATCCTATTCCATGGACAAGAGTTCTCTTTGTGTGCTTTTGAGGTAAATCATTCTTACTAGAAAAGTTGTCTGTCATGCCTATGGGAATTCTTATTCATGTAACTTGTTGGTCATGATTGTTGATACCCATTTCTGTGGGGGAGTTAAAATCTTTTATCTTCAAAGCCTAAATATATAGGGCTTGATTAGAAGAGAGAACCAGCTCTGCTATAGGTAAGATTGAGCACCACTTTGTTTAAAGAACGGTTTATCGGCTTTGATTTTGCTGAGGTTACACACATAAAACTGTAGTAACACAATGGTGAATTAGGCTTAGAGGGTTTGAATTGTACTCTGCCACATTTAAAAAAAAAAGAAGAGCAGAGTGTTTCCTTTCCAGGTTAGATTTGACATTTAACATCAATCACATACGTCCATATCAGCAAGGAATCCGTTTCCAGCAACGGAATGGTTCTATTTGGAATTTTAGTGTTTCACTTGCATTTTGACATTCGTTAGAAGGCTTACATCAAACTTTTGTCTGGGTCAAATTTTCTCCAGGTCTTGTACTCAAGTTTAATTGATAGGCAACATTTCTTCAGCCAAGTCTACACTACAAACTTTTGCTGTCATAGCTGGTCAGTCAGGGGTACAATATGATTTGTGACCAGCATAGCTGTGCTGGCAAGAAGCACTTATGTAGGTGCAGTTATATGGGCAAGACTGCGCTTTTGGCAGTATAGCTTTTAACTCTGGTGGGGGGAGGGACATGCCATGGTGGAATAAGCTCTACTGGCAAGAGTGCTTTGGTATAAGCTGTGTCCATGCTAGGAGTGCTTTGCCAGTATGCTGGTATAGCTATGCCAGCAAAACCTTCCAGGTTTAGACCTGGCCTTCACAGTTTAATAGTCTTTGGCCTGGTTTGGAAACAGCTGTTAAGCATGAAAAGCTTTTTGCTTTGCTTCATTTAAAAAAAATTAAATTTCAATGAAAAGATTTTATGAATGATAAAGAAATAATTTAGTATAATCAATATGTAGCAATATCCATTCATTTGCTTATCCTGTTTTATTCTTTGTTATATTCTTATGCATGGGATATGCAAGGACAATGTGTCTATTTATAGTCCAATCTGACACTAGACATGACAGTCTCTGGCCCATTGACTTTAATGGTGCAGGATTGAGCCTAGAAGCCCAGCATAGATAGAAGAGATTCACTGGGCGATCCAGAGGAGGAAGGCACATGTGTATATATAAAATCCTTTAATTAATCTAGTCTAGTTTTGTACTTGTAGATCTCATGGAAGTGGGTGTTTAGGAGGAACTTAAATGAGGAGCAGGTGATGGCCCAGCAGAGTAGCAGTGGGAGTCTGTTTACGATGGGGGAAGCAGAAGGAGGAAATGACAGAAGTAGAGGCTTTTACTGGTACAGGGAAAGGAGTGAGGCTGGAACGCAGTAGGAGATGACAGATGAGCTGTTGGACTGGGCTGAGTTGTGTCTAGTCATGAAGGCAAGGATAACAACTTTAAACTGGACACAGTGGACAAGGGAAAGCCAATGGAATAATCCAAAGAGGGGAGTGATACATTGTGATTGATGGGTAAAAAAATGATAATTCTGGCTGCAGCATTTTGGGCAGATGGGGAGCAATCTTGGTACAAAGGAATCAGAGAGGTGATTACAGCAATTGGGATGGGAAGTGACATGAGCACAGACAAGTATTTTAACACATGACAGAAAGGAAGAGTTGGGCTTTTCAAAGTGTGGTAGTGGAAAGAGCAAAAACATTTAGTAACAGCCTTCATATAAGTGAAGGAAAAGGATGAGATTTTATTTCTAAATCCAAGCAAGTTATGAAGTGTAATTTACTTACAACTCATTGGGCTATGACTCAAATTAAGAAATTAATTATTCTCTTCAGGTTATTTCTCTAAGTTTTCTGTTAGAACATCAGACGTAATTATGGTTGTATGATCTATGTTGATATCAGTATGTGATTAGTCTGTCAGCTAAAAGACCACCTTCGGGTATGTAACATCCAGTTTCACCAGATCTCCACCAGGGCTGAGTGATTCCTTAATCCTTCAGAGATAGATAAGCTGACTTCCATATCTATTTGCTGTACAGGTGTCTTTTGAATGAAACTTGATACATTGAGGTCTTGTCTTCATTCCATAGACTTTAAGGGGCAGATGCTGGGTGCATCTGAGATAGGAACTGGTTGTGACTCCCTGTTCCTAAAGCAGTTTTTATGACAGACTCTGGTCCACTGTATTTTAGGGCAGCCTAGAGTTCCTGAAACACCTTGGTACAAATGTCTATCTAAATTCCTTATGCTGGCTGTTAATGAGGGTAACCTGCCAAGTATCTGGAGGATGTCAAATGTGATCACCCTTCTAAAACCTGGAAAGGACCCACACAATGCGGCATGCTACCAATCAATTTTCCTGCTATCTGTCGACTTCAAAGTCCTGAAGTGGCTTATCTTCCAGTGTATATTTCCAAAGGTGGAGACAACTCTCAGCATGCACCAAGCTGGCTTCCAGAAAGGCCGAAGCGCACACAACCAAGTTCTAGCCCTTGCAACATATATGGAAAACGGGTTTCAACAGAACTTGAACAGGAGCTGTTTTCCTAGACCTGACAGTGGCCTGTGATACATTATGGAACACTGGTCTTCTGGTAAAACTGTCAAGAGCTCTCCCAGCATGGGTGGTGGACACTGTTGAACTTCTACTTTGTGACAGGCATTTTTGGATAAATATGGGAGATAGTCTTCTCCATGCACTTGTTCTAACAGTTTACCCCAAGGCTTGTGCCCATCTTGTTAAATCTGTACACAGATGACCTGCCACTGATTCAGTCACACAAGTTTATCTATGCAGATGACATCCGAATTGGAGAACATTTTGAACGCTGACCTGGCCAAGATGGCAGCCTACTGCAGCAGTTGGCGCTTCCAACCAAGTGTGACTAAGACAGTTTTAAGCATCTTCCACCTCCACAATGCAAGTGCTAAATGTGATTTAGATATCTTCCTCAACGGAAAATGACTGAAACATGAGGCAAAACCGGTCTACCTTGATGTCACACTGGACTGCTCTTTGACTTTCCATGACCATCTAAAAAAGATGGCTGCTAAAGTCAGGACCAGGAATAATCTAATCAGCAAATTAGCTGGTTTGACATGGGGTACAGGCCTACAGACACTTTGCACATTGGCTCTGATGCTGCGCTATTCCTCAGTGGAATGCTGTGTCCATGTGTGGTGTCATTCGTCTCACCCTAAATTGGTTGATGTCAAATTGAACTTGACCATGTGTATCATCACAGGCACTTTGCGCCCCACTCCTATCCCATGGCTACCAATTCAGATCAACATAGCCCAGGGGCGGGCAAACTTTTTAGCCTGAGGGCCACATCAGGTTTCGAAAATTGTATGGAGGGCTGGTTAGGGGAGGGGGCCGTGGCCCGGCCCCCACCTCCTATCTGTCCCCCCCCGACTCCTGCCCCATCCAACCCCCCATTCCCTGAGGCCCCCCGGGGACCCCTGCCCGATCCACACACCCCTGCTCCCTGTCCCCTGACAGCCCCCAGATCCCCGCCACCCCATCCAACCCCTCCTCTCATTCCTGATGGCCCCCCGGATCCCTGCCCCATCCAACCACCCCTTATCCCTGTCCCGACTTCCCTCGGAACCCCTGCCCCTGACTGCCCCCTGCCGCCCCATCCAACCCCCCCTTCTTTCTGACTGTCCGCCCTGGGATCCCTGCCACCCCATTCAACCCTCTATTTCCCCCCGACCGACCCGCCCCCTGACCACCCCGAACTCCCCTGCCCTCTATCCACCCCCCCGTGCTCTGTGCCCCCTTATGTGCTGCCTGGAGCACCGGTGGCTGGCGGCGCTACAGCTGCACCGCCTGGCTGGAGCCGGGCCACGCCGCCGCCATGCAGCACAGAGCACCGGGTCAGGCCCGGCTCTGCAGCTGTGCTGCCCCAGGAGCTCACAGCCCCGCCGCTCGGAGCATTGCGCTGGCAGTGGAGCGAGTGAGCTGAGGCTGCAGGGGAGGGGGGACAGCAGGGGAGGTGCCATAGGCGAGCTTCCCGGGCCAGGAGCTCAGGGGCCAGGCAGGACGGTCCCACAGACTGGATGTGGCCCATGGGCCATAGTTTGCCCACCCCTGACATAGCCCTTCCACACATTTGTCTCAGAGAGACTACAGCCAGACTGGTGGAAAAAGCTATGTGCTCTTCCAGGTCTCCCATTGTACACAGACATTTTCAGTCACCCCAGAGCGCAACTTACGTTGAGGCATTTGTTGTGGTCTCAACTGCCAGATCTGAATCTGTCAGCAGCAACCCGATGGTACGATGAGTGGTTGGCTAAAGACATTTGGAATGGTTTCCTTGTCGCTGATCTGACTGTTCGGCCACCTGGATTTGACCTGCCACTTACCTTTGGACTCTGCTGAACAGGTTCTGAACTCACCAAGGAATATGCACAGCCAGTCTCTACACATAGGATCTGCACAACAACCCACTTTGTCACTGTGGCGTCCGTCAGTCAATGGCGCATGTTGTCAACAAGTGTCAACTGAGTAGATTTCACTGTGGCCTTAGGGCCATTCATTGTGCTGATGAAGCCGCTGTTGGGTTGCTCGGCAAGCACTGCAAACGCTAGAACAGCGGTCACCAACCAGTTGATCATGGTTGATTGGTCGATCCTGGAGACTCTCCCAGTCGATCGCGATCTCCGGCTGCTAAAAATCCAGCTTGCTCCCTGTCTGCTCCAGTCCCACGCCACTCTTAGCATGCCCCTGTGGCCCGAGGGGGGGGACAGGGGTCTCTGTGCATTGCTCCTGCCTGCAAGCACTGCCCCCGCTGCTCCCATTGGCCGGGAATGGGGAATTGCGGCCAATGGAAGCTGCGGGGCGGTGCCTGCGGAGAGGGGCAGCACGCAGAGCCACATACCCCCCCTCCTCCCTCAGGGGCCACAGGGGCGCGTTGGCCCCTTCGGGAGCAGCGTGGGGCCGGGGCAGGCAGAGAGCCTGCCTTAGACCCGCTGTGCCACCGACCAGGAATCGCCAGAGGTAAGTGCCACCCGGTGGGAGTCTGCACCCCAAGCCCCAGCCCCCTCCTGGAGCCAGCACCCCATACCTGCTCCTGCACACTGAACTCCCTCCTGCACCCCCAGCCCCTGCCCTATCCCTTAGCCCCCTCCCAGAACCAGCACCCCATACCTCCTCCTGCAACCCAACACTCTGCCCCAGCCCAGAGCCCCCTCCTGCACCGAATCTCCCTCCCAGAGCTTGCATCCCTCATCCCCTCTGCACCCCAGTCCCCTGCACCAGGCTCAGCCTGGAACCCCCTCCCACACTCCAAACCCCTCGGTCCCAGCCCAGACTCCACACACCCTCCCAAACCCCTGCCCCAGCCCAGTGAAAGTGAGTGAGGGTGGGGGAGAGCGAGCGACGGAGGGAGGCAGGGATGGAGTGAGTTGGGTGGAGCTTCAGGGAAGGGAAGGGGCGGGGCCTCGGGGAAGGGACAGGGTAGATCCTGGGTTTCATTTCAATTCAAAAAGTGATCTTGTGCGTAAAAAGGTTGGAGACCACTGTGCTAGAAGAAGAGCAGAGGAGGGGCTGGACAAGTAAGCCAGCTGGGAAGGGTGCCAGCAGCTGGGGATTTCTGGAGTCCAGTACACTTCTGTCATCCCGCCTCTCATTCCATATGCCAGGGTACTGTGGAGTGAGGGGTCGTGTAGGAGACAACTATGACTACTCTATACCGAGTGGAGACTCCCACCATGCTGAAGGAATCCCCACCTGGGCAGACCTAGCTACTTTTGCATTGTCAGAGTAGTTCAAAAAAGGTGGATCAGAGCTCAAGATCTGCCCCTAAAGTTCCTATTGATTCCTCCACCCCCGTTTAGTTCTAGCGTTTACCCAGATGTCTTAGGCTCAGATTCTCCCTACCTCATTTTTATGTTCTCTTCCAGCTGGTTGCTGTCCTCACATTCCAAAGCTGGCTGCACTTCAGTGATGCTGAATGTATGTGGCTTTAAAGATGTCAGGGATCATTCTGCATGATAGGGGTTATTTAAATGTAATAATTGTATTCTTATCAAAGTTGCAGTCTCCAGTCTGAATGCAAAAGCCATGAACAATACTGTATTCAAAAAAGGGTGTGTGCCAGTGTCTGGTAAATTAACAGAAGTTATCTTAATACACTGTGCTCACTCCCCCCTCTCAGCATAGGTACAGTCTTTAAAATTGCCCAGATTGAACAGAATTAGTGTGCACAGCCCTTCAATTTTCTCTGCCCCCAGTTAAAAACTCCACCCCCTCATTCCATCCTTCCAGAAAAGGCCTGGAAGATCAGACAGACCTTGCTGTGTACCCTGAAGTTCAGTGCTTGAGCTCTGATAAGCCAATGGGGAAGCAGATTACTTAGTTGGGATCCCATCACTGAAACTTCCTATCTCCAAGTTCCTCATAAAGCAGAGGACAGTAGTTTGAGGACCTCTGATGATCACAGCCACCTACTGCATGAAGAGAAGCAGTTTTGAGAGAACCTATCAAACTTCAAATTAATTTTGTCCAGGTTAACACCAATACCTTACATCAGTGGTCTCCAACCTTTTTACACACAATAACATCCCAGGATCTACCCTGCCCCTTCCCTGAGGCCCTGCCCCACTCACTCCATCCACCCCTTAGCTAGTCATATACTGTGTTTTAATTCCTTTATTACTAAAAGTGTACTAAACATTTTGCTTTATTTCATATTTCTTGCCACTAGATGGGGCTGGGGCAGGGGGTTCGGGTGCAGGAGGGGGTATGGGGTGCTGGCTCCGGGAGGGTCTCAGGGCTGGGGGTGTGGGTGCGGTCCCCTGACGGGCAGCACTTACCTCGGGCGGCTCCCGGTTGGCAGACTCCCTGCCTGCCCTGACCCCACGCTGCTCCCGGAAGGGGCCAATGCACCCCTGTGGCCCCTGGGGTGGGGCACATGGCTCTGCACACTGCCCCTTTCTGCAGGCACCATCCCCGCAGCTCCCATTGGCCGCAGCTCCCCATTCCTGGCCAATGGAAGCTGCAGGAGCAGCATGTGGTGACCCCTGTCGTCCTGTCCCCACTCCCACCCCCTGGGCCACGGGGGCCTGCTGGCCCCTTGTGGGGGCAGCATGGGGCTGGAGCAGGCAGGGAGCAAGCCTGCCTTAGCAGCAGCCCCGCTGCACCACCGGACTTTTAGTGGCCAGAGATCGCGATCGACTGGGAGAGTCTCCAGGATCGACCAGCTGATCGCGATTGACCGGTTGGTGACCACTGTCTTTTGTCATACCCAGAAATGAAATGGAAGCTAGCACAGACCATGGAGCAGAGGTGGAATGTGCTCTGAGAAATGCCACTCAAAAATGGCCAGCCATGTTCTATATAAATTTCCACAGAGGCCCAAATAACATTGTGAAGGATGAAATATGCTTTTTGTGTGATAAGGAGATAAGGAGGCCCTCAGAGGCTTGGACCAGATTTTATCTCAGATTTCTTAGGTTAATAATGTAGTACCAAGTTCAGTTCCCAGGACTTTTCAATCTCTGATGTTATCTAAGCAAATGGTGTATTTTTCCGTTCTAAACTTGAGGTACATAGTTCATTAATTACTAATATAAGCCACACAACAGGCCTGTTAATTGCTGTAGCCAGTATTTTGGGGATGGGAAGAATTTTTTTGCTTTCTTTAGGCATGGGCATTTGTCAGCAGCCTGATTCCAAGTCAAACAATGACTATACTTTTGATCAGTTAAATTCCTGTACTGCCTGTTTTTCCTGGAAGTTGGTATGATTTTCCCATTGTTAGCAGTAAACACAAACATGGAATAAAACACCAACATGTTGTTTAGAACTATGATCATGTATCAGAAATTAAAGATACTTAATTACAGGAATCGCCAGAAGTTTACAGAAGAAATTTGGAAAGCTTTCCATTGAACTTAATTTAATCCAATTTCTACTTAAGTCAGATGCCACAAAAATACGTGGCAAATTAAAAGAAAGTTGTTACATATGCAGTTGCATTTTCAGCTAACGTAATCAAGCCTGCCACAATATAAAATTTGCTACCAATTTTTATGATTGCACATAACAAATTACTGGTAACTTAAAGTTAACAAATTCCAGTTTCTTCCATGTGAATATCCTGCAATAGCACTGATTCTTGCATGCACATAAGGTGCCTGCTTCAGATTGGTGTACAAAATATTGTGATAATGCTTAAATTACGTTATCAATAATTTCATCCATAAAAGTTGACAGGCTAAATTCAGATGTGACATAAGCGATGGTGCAAGTTACCGTTGATAAGTTCCAAGAATCTTATTACTTATGTGTAATGTAGTAGCTAAGGAACATGGACAGAACAACACTAACTGGATTGTAATACAGGTAGTGTCCATGCTTTCCCATGTTTTTATACAGCACAATGGTGACCTAATTTTAACTGGGGTTCTGAGGAGCTCTACTGCCAGGGCCGGCTCCAAGTTTTTTGCTGCCCCAAGCAAAAAACATTTCCGGCGCCCCCTGGCTCCGCCCCTTCCCCGCCCCATTCCAACCCCTTCCCCAAATCCCCAGCCCTGCCTCCTCCCCAGGGCGCGCTGCATTTCCCCTCCTACCCCTCCCTCCCAGGCAAGGGCTGAAGCGGAGCGGGGGTGCGCTCAGGGGAGGAGGTGGAGGTAAGCTGGGGGGGAGCGGTTCCTCTACCCCACATTACTTCCCGCGGCCCTCCCTGCGCCCCCCACTGCCGCAGCTCACCTCCGCTCCGCCTGCTCCCCTGAGCCTGCCACCGCCGCTCTGCTTCTTCCCCCTCCCTCCCAGGCTTGCCGCGTGAATCAGCTGTTTTGCGGCAAGCCTGGGAGGGAGGGGGGAGAAGTGGAGCAGCAGCGGCGCGCTCAGGGGGGCGCGGGAAGGGCGAGGAAGTAACCCTGGGGGGGGGGCAGAGGAACCACTCCCCCCCGCCGCTCACCACCGCCTCCTGCCTCGAGCGCGCCGCCGCTCCGCTCCTCCCCAGGCTTGCCGCAAAACAGCTGATTCGCGCGGCAAGC
>NW_020664448.1:17584951-17589222 GCF_002925995.2 Terrapene triunguis
GCCCCCCCCCCGTGGGTTACTTCCTGCAGCCCTCCCCTGCCCCTCCCCACCGCAGCTCACCGCAAAAAAATAAAAGAGGGCTGGAGTGCCGCCTCTTTGAAAGTGCCGCCCCAAGCACATGCTTGGAGGGCTGGTGCCTAGAGCCGGCCCTGTCTACTGCAATATAAGGAAGTAAGGCATTGTGGAAGTTCCTTTGGAGGTTTTCAAAAGGAAGCTGGATAGCCATCTGTCTTGGATTGTTTAGATACAACAAATCCTGCATTTTGGTGGGGGATTAGACTAGATCAGTGGTTCTCAATCTTCCTCACTACTGTACCCCTTTCAGGAGTCTGATTTGTCTTGCGCACCCCAAGTTTCATCTCACTTAAAAATTACTTGTTTACAAAAATCAGACAAAAATGCAAGTGTCATAGCACACTATTACTGAAATTGCATACTTTCTCATTTTTACCATGTAATTATAAAATAAATCAATTAGAATATAAATGTTGTACTTACATTTCAGTGTATAGCATATAGAGCAGTATAAACAGAAATTTAACAGATATACAACAGAAATTTTAGTTTGTACCGACTTTGCTAGTGCTTTTTATGTAGCCTGTTGTAAAACTAGGCAAATATCTAGATTAGTTGATGTACCCCCTGGAAGACCTCTGTGTACCCCCCAAATACGTGTATTCCTGGTTGAGAACCACTGGATTAGAAGACCCTTGCAGTCCCTTCTAACCATATGGTGCTATGATTCTATTTCAGTTTCAGCTCACTGTTGTTATGATTATTTTATTCTGGTAATGCCTAGAGACCCAGTCAAGGCCTAGTGGTGCTAGGCACTGTACAGACATGTATAACAAAAATATTCTCTCTTCTCTCATTCTTAAATTGTAAACTCTTTGGGGCAGAGATTATGTGTAGATACAACAGATGGGGGAAGCAAAGAAACAATGAGACCGTCTACAAGTACCTACTTGGCTTGGGGAACAAAACTTTGATAGTGGGCTCTTCAGTCTAGTGGACAAAGCTATCACAAGAGGCAATGGCTGGAATTTGAAGCGAGACAAGTTCAGACTAGAAATAAGGCACAAGCTTTTAACAGTGGCAGAAATTAGCCATTGGAACAACTTACTAAGGGTTGTGATGGATTCTCCATCACTGGCAATTTTTAAACCAAGATTGGATGGTTCCCCCTCTCCTACCCCTGAAAAGATCTGCTCTAGTTCAAACAAATTAATCCAGGGAAGTTCTGTGGCATGTGTTACACAAGAGGTCAGACTAGATCAGGGATTCTCAATCAGGGGTGCTCAACCAGGGGTACATCTACCCCTGGGGGTACTCGGAGGTCTTCCAGGAGGTACTCATCTGGATCATGTTTCTCAACCTGGGGGTTGCAGCCCCCAGGGGAGGGGAGTCATGGGATGTGTTTAGGAGGGTCGCAAGTGCAGGGCTGGCATAAGGGGGTTACAAGGAGGGCAATTGCCCAGGGCTCCACACCACGGGGGAGGGGGGGGCACACAAAACTAAGTTACATGCTTCAGCCCCAGATGGCAGGGCTTGAACTTTAGGCAAGGCTCATAAGTGAAAAAACAGGCTCAAGTATCACACTGAAATGTAACTACAATAATTATATTCCAATTGCTTTATATTATAATTACACAGTAGAAATGAGAAAGTAAGTAATTTTTCAGTATCAGTGTGCTGTGACACTCTTGTATTTTTATGTCTGACTTTGTAAGCAAGTAGTTTTTAATTGGGGTGAAACCTGGGGGTACGCAAGACAAATCAGACTCCTGAAAGGGGTACAGTAGTCCGGCAAGGGTGAGGACCCCTGGATTAGATGTCACAGTAGTCTCATCTGGCCTTAGAAACTATGAATTAGTGTGATAGCTGTTTTAGACTCCATACATGTAAATGTTGTAGGTCAAATCTAAGGAGAGTTTGGAATTTGAGTGCTATTCTGGCAAAAAAAATCTTCTGTAGTATCTTTACTAATTCCTCTCTACGTACCCTTTACAGTGCAAGAGCTAGAAGCTGGGGGCTCTGTAAGAGGGGGGAGGCTTTGTCCAGAACAGACTTGCTCCATATATACATTCAGCAGGCTTTTCAGGCAAATTCACACCCAATTGCTTACTCTACTTGAACATGATTAAATAATTAGCATTGATATTTCCTGCAGCTGGAGAGATTTATCCTCTAAATTGACCACAATCCCTGCCCATGCTTGGGCAGCTAGGATATCAGAATTCAGCCTAGTGAGAGATAACAGTGCTTGGTTGACAAAGACCCCTTCAGGCTAGAAAAATAAAGGTAAGGGGAAAAAATAGTTCTCCTAAAGTCCAATGTTTTTCTATCTGCTTTATGAGGATTCTGAAAGATTTATGCAATTCTCCTGCTTAGAAAGTTTCTGAGAAGGTCAAACTCTGAGGAATGATGATATACAATATATTTATTGCTATAGTAGGACCAATTAAACTAGTTCTAATCAATACCATAATCTTATGGGATTAAAAAAAACCCAGCAAAATTCAATAGAATGACCCTTCCTAGAAAAGTACCCTCCATGAAGCTGGTGTCAATACCATACCTGAATGTTATATTAACCTTCCACTCTATTTAAGCAATATCTTAGGTACTGCTGTGGTGATGCAAACTATATAAAAGCAAGACATCTTCCTCTACTCCTGCTCTATTTCTATACTTGTCTCTATTAGATAGGCACAAGCAGCCTTTAGGACGATCATTATGCTGTTCAGATTTTTTAAAAGTGATTCTCAAGTTGAGTCACAGGGTAACATCTTATCTTGCCAATACACATCCTTGCTAAAATCTAGTCATTAGTTATGGAGCTGCCACCAGGAAGAAAGTGTTTTTCTTAAATAAGACAAAGACTGACACTGTTAACCAGGAACTGCCAGCATAGCTTATTTTTTAAAACAATTTAAGAAGAGATGAATTTCAGGAATCCATTTTGAAACCAGCTAAATCTAAAGGGTAGCTGTAATACCCTAGTGGAAATTCAGTTAGATTCAGCTAGGGACTGTTGGTTTGACTGGTCTCTCCTATGTCCTACTGAGCTCTCTACATATGCTCTTTCTCAAAACCTAAATGGTCAGCTACAACCAACTGAGAATTTGCTATTGGAATTTCCACTAGGCTGGAAATCTCTGCTTGTGTGTGAGAGGAAGCAAAACCAAATGGTAGAAACCACATCTCAGGAAGCTATCCCAAATTAGTCTGATGGGTCAGTCAGGGATCTGCACATGTCAAGGAGAACAGGAAGATAAGGGAACAGACCCTCATCAGTATGGCCCCCCATGTATTCCAGTTGGAGTGATAGGAATGAAGAGTATTTCATGAAGATACAATAAACTAACATTGCCACAGAATGCAGGTTTGCTTGTTTCAGAATTTGGTACCGTCATGCTGCGGAGAACATAAGGTCTTGATCATAAGTCACTGTCTTGAAAAGGGTACAGTGAAGAGCTCACTGGGGTGCAGTGCACAAATGGAATGGAGAAGGACAGGGCAAAAAACTAGGTCATTCACACTAGGTTCAGTGATTAAGTGAAGGTAAAGTTTGGTCCACTGTGTATATTTCTCCTATTAGAAAGGGGACAAAAACTTGAGATGAACCTAGAGAATGAATTAAGTGCTATGAAGCAAGTTGAGAATCTCTGGATTGAGTAAACATAGGACCCATTGAGTCCAAAACTCCCATGGATTTCACTGACCAGGACTAGGACCTGTCACCTCTGTTAGCAGTCGCGGTCAGGATTGAGGCACATTGGCAGGACAGTGTGGAAAAGGTTGCCTGGTCATTGCCCAGGCTGTCTCTCTTCTTTAAATAGTCAGAGGACTGTCAGTTCAGCAACCTTCATAAGTACACCTCTACCTCAATATAACGCTGTCCTCGGGAGCCAAAAAAATCTTACCGCGTTATAGGTGAAACCGCATTATATCGAACTTGCTTTGATCCGCTGGAGTGCGCAGCCCCGCCCCCCCCCGGAGCACTGCTTTACCACGTTGTATCTGAATTCATGTTCTATTGGGTCGCGTTATATCGGGGTAGAGGTGTACTAGCATTCACTTTATATGTAAGATATCTTCATCTCTATTTTAAATAAATGTCTGCTGCCACATTGGTTTTCTGTGGTCACAGAATTTGAGAAAAAGAATTCTAAAAATATTTTGCGTAGAAAGTTATATTTTAACCATAATACTTTAAAATAGACTTTCCAAAGTGTCTTTTAGAGGACAGGAAGAGAACAGTGACTACT
>NW_020664448.1:17589232-17616613 GCF_002925995.2 Terrapene triunguis
ACTTTCCAAAGTGTCTTTTAGAGGACAGGAAGAGAACAGTGACTACTGGATAACTTAATGATAACGATTCCTTTGTTAGTTGGGGAGGTGCTAATTTAGCATTTTTTATATGTTACTTCTGTAGATGATTTAACACTATTCTTATTATGGGAAGGAACGGGGTTTGTAGATTTGGTAGATAACGTGCTTTCCTGATCTCAAGAAACTCTGCGGGGTTTGTTTTCATTTTTGATTTTGTTGGGGCACTGAAAAGAAGTTCTGAGCTATACTAGTTCAGGCTGGTGTGCCATTAAAAAAATAGAACTAGTTGGGAATGTTTCAATGAAAGCTTTTTTGTAGAAAAATGCCCATTTGTCAAAAGTAGCCCTTTTAGTATAAAACAATACAGAGTCAGTCTTGATGAGTTTCTTGACTTTAAATTTTTGAAGTTGCCAAGTGTGAAACAAACAAACTAATTAGAATTTTAAAAGGATCAAAATTGAAACAATTTTCAATTACTGAAACGAAGTGTTTGGGGGGACTCAATCTGTATTTTTTGAATGGTTCATAAAAATTTTCAAGACTTTACCTTTTTTGTGCTGATTTGGGATGGGAATACTTTTCAAAATCTCAAAAGTTTAGGGCAGGAAAACAGGTTGTTTTTATTTGTTTGGGGGAGGGGAGGGGTTTGACCAGCTCTATTGAAAAAAGAGCTGAAAGAGTGGGGATTGCTTTTTGCTTCTTTAATTCAAGATCTCAGAACAAATCTGGAGGCATGGTGGCGAGCCTTAATAAATGAAATGTAGGCACATATCTCACACTGATTTTTCCCTGCTCAAGCAAGTATAGTAAATAAATATTAAACCACAAGCTTCTTGCAGAAATCAATATAGTATACAAATGGAGATAATGATACAGACCTGTTGTGAAAGAGAATGCACACCACCTAGTGGTCAGGAAGGGGTGAAGCAGGTTGTCTTTCCAGACATCCCGTTTTTCTACTGCTCCACCCTATGGTGGTTGGTCCTTCCAGTGACTCTGCCCTTCAGCTGCATCTTGTATTCAAGGCTGCCCATTTCATGATCTGTACAAGGAGTCCAACAGTGGGAGAACCTTTGGGATTAAGTAGGAGGCCTCAGGACTCCTCCCCCTAGGGTCAAGATCTCACAGCCTAAAGCCTTTCATCTTCAGGGTCTTCTCTCTCCAGCTAGGATCCCCATGTTAAAGATGGGTCTCTGTAGTTGTCTCACTGTAGAGGTTGGCAGGGGAGCCCAGACCCACACTTTCCACCAGGTTCCAATTCAGTGTCCACTGGTCGGCAGTGAAGTCCTACACCCTGGGTGTTATGCAGCTACATTGCAGAATCACTTCCTGCCAGCCTCTTCTCTTCCAACGTGGTAAAGAACTAAAAGACAAAGATAAAGTCTCTGCCCTTCATAGAGTCACAGGTCCCTTCTTTGAAGGCTTAGGTCACTATAACCAGGCCTTAGGCAGCGGGAATTCTCATGGGGCTCTCTCTCAGAAGCTCAGACCATAGGGCAGCTCACCTCCACAGCCAGCCTGCCTGCCTGCCACTGAGCTACCCTGGGCAACTCCTCTGTTCCCCTTGTTAGGCTCGTCCTCCAGCCTGTGCAGGCTTTTCAGGTGCAGTGGGGAGAGGCTGTCTGGGCTTAAAGCAGCTGTTTAACCTCTTCCTTTCCAGTGTGGGGTTTGTACACCCCATCCCACCTCCTTCGTAAAGCACTTTGAGATCTATTGATGCATACGTGCTATATAAGAGCTTATTATTATTATAGCTGAATCCCTGTAACATGTCCGTTGCCATTCTGAACACAGATTTGACCAAATGGATGTGAGGGTTAAAAACTGGTTGTGCATATGGAGATTATCAAGAAGTGAGTAGCTTGCTTGTAATTGATCTTGCAAATCTTCCAATTTGAATCCCAGCAATAGCAGAATGGACAATCTTGCTTGCTTTTCATTTTAAATGACTCAAATGGATGGAGTTTCCACCAATTCCCTTGGGAGACTGTTGTACAGTTTAATATTAAGCACTTACTAGCTTTCTGTTGAGGTCAATATCAAAAATTTGTCCTGAGAGTTAATGGGCTAGATCTTCAACTGGGGTAAATCAGCATAACTCCATCAACACTAGCCGAGGATCTGGCCTAATGTTTTTGGACAATCATGGGTTGTCTGAAAGAAGCTGGTTTGCAGACAATTGGTCTCTAAGCATGGAGGGGTGAGAGGAAGAATGGACATTAGTTTTTAGAGACAAGTTTCCTTTTTCAGTGTCATTAAGTTTAGACGAACCTGCCTTTCCAAGCTCTCAAAGCATTCAGTGAGGTTTGTTTTACTCCCATGTTCTCTCTGTTTTTAAATATATCTTGATTTGTTTTTAATAAGATAATGTGTCTTTCACTGCTGCTTGGGTCATTTCCTGCAGGTTGCCTCAAAGAGAAGTTAACACGTCATCCTCTAATATGAGGTAATGAAGGGTACAGGTCTCTGGAGCCTAATTCCTTCTCCAAGGGCTCTGTTAATAAGGACTCTGACAGAGGTTTCTTTTTTTAGATGTTGTGTTGCAAAGTGCTGCAGCCAGGCAAATGCAAGGGAGAAATTTAATGACAGCAGTGCCTGTGACATGGAGCTTTACTCCTTCTGCCTGTGCTTCAGGATCAGAGCATGAGCTGGTGGCATGAAAGTAACCATCCCTTTCCTTTTCCCTAAAATCTAGGGTTGACATGTGGTGTACAGATGGGTGTGATGCAGACTTCTGAAATATGATTTGCTGACCCAAGTTTGCCAGGTTTTGGGATGGTCCTGCATAAGGCTGGCTGCGTGTGGCTCAGATGTCCTAATGAGAGAGAAAGGAAGTAGCAGAAAAATATGAGAATGTGGAAGGGAATATTAATTACAGTACAAGTAAATCACTGAAGAACTGAGGAGCCTGAGGTCAGCCTGTGCGCAAACCAGTAGCTTAATTTGCATTCTAACTTTGGCATTTTCTACTTTTGATACAATCTAAGGTCCCAGTTGGATCTGCATGGGTTGACCCTAGTGTCTAAATAGAGACCCTTTGGCTTCAGTGGGACAGATCCTTCTGTGATGGCCACCCTCATAGTTGACTTGCTAGGGATTGAACCCAGGGACTTCTAGAGCTAAAAGCATAAGCTGCTACCACTTGAGCGAAAGAGCTAGACTATATGGCTGGGGAATATAATACCTCCTCCTTCTGTGTGGATTGGTATAGAGGGGCACCAGTAACACAGACTGGTCTTCACTACAGGGAGATCTACCCTGCTGCAATCGATGCAGCAGAGATTGATTTAGCAGGTCTAGTGAAGACCTGCTAAATCAACGGCAGCGCACTCTCCAGTTGATCCCAGTACTCCAGCTCCCCAAGAAGATGAAGGTAAGTCAACAGGAGAGCGTCTTCCATCGATGCAGCGCAGTGAAGACACCGGGGTAAGTCGACCTAAGCTACGTCGACTCCAGCTACGTGAATAATGTAGCTGGAGTCGACGTAGTTTAGGTCAATTTACCCCGGTAGTGAAGAGAAGCCCTCACTAGTGGATTACATACGTCCTCTGCTCAAAGGAAGCTTATCCAGAGCCTCTGAGGCTCACAGTGGTTCAAATCCAGACAAGCCCCACTTATGTGACAGCCACCTGCCTGGCTGCTTATACTAGGATTGAACAACGGCCCTCTTGAGCTAACAACATAAGTTACCATGACTTAAGCTAAAGCTTTGGGGGTAGGACTCTACCATCTCATATACTCTAGATTGTCACAAAGGGGGACCTGTAACACTCAACAGTTACACTACCACCCACTGGAATCTCAATGAAGTCATTGGAGCACTGCACCAGCTCAAGCTTCCACCCCAGAAAACTCATGACAGGTCCATGGCCTAAGATTTTAAAATAAAATAAAATGGATCAAATTTCACAAGACATTTAGGAGACAGCATGTACCCTAAGTGTCTAGACCTTTCTCTTCCTTCCATGCTACATTCTGATTCTGCACATGAGTTAGTGGTTCTCAGCCAGGGGTACACAGAAGTCTTCCGGGGGTATTTAATAACTTGCAAGGTATTTAATATTTCAGTGTCAGGATTTCTTTCCTGATATCCATCCTAAATTTTCCTTTCCTTAATTTTATCCATTTACTCTGAATTATACCAGACTAAATAATTCTTTTCACTCCTTGGTTATTACACCCTTCAAATATTTTACCAACAAAGAAAAGATTTATATGACTATTATACATTAAAATTTTAGTACTTATTCTCGGCAACAACTCGCCAATCCAGCAAAACCCTTAAATAGTGCCTATTGATTTCACAAGCATACGCTAAAAGGTAAGCCTGTCGTTAAGTGCTTTGTCAAGTGCTTTGGGGTAGGGTGACCAGACGTCCTGATATTATTGGGACCATCACCATCCCGATATTAGGGGCTTTGTTTTATATATGCAACTATACTTTCCTCCCCTCCCCCCCCCCCCCCCCAAAAAAAATAACCCGATTTTTCACACTTGCTATCTGGTCACCCTAAACTGGGGCCATAATTGGGAAACCAGAGGAAAAACAATATATATTTGGTATTTGCATAGCCTGATATGCCCAGTAGATGGCGCGTGAACCCCACACTGTAAACCACTATCAATGTAATTTTAATGTACCTTAGTTTTCATTGCTGAAGTGATTGTTAATTAATACATACCTCTGTGTTTTCATCAGCACTGGTCAAATGAGGTCACTTTGACCTTGATTAATAAAATGTGTAATCATTTTGGAAATATTTGATGTCAGAGACCTGCCAAGTGGTGGTTTTCTTTCTTCTTCTTCTTTTTTTTTTTTTTTCTGTAATCAATAAAACGAAATCTAAATGGCAAATCATGCAGGCTCCATTCCAATGCACCTTTGAATTTTTTTTTGTGATTTACACTTTCTGAACATGATTTGCAAATGTCATTACAGATATGAGAAAATAAGCCAAATTTGCCCTTTCTTGTTACTTTTCAAGGAGAATAAGTAATGTAAAAGTACTGAAAATTATTGCTGCCACAAAACATGACATTAATCGAATGCCTTTCAGTAGAGTACTCTGAGCTTTAGCAGGTTCCCAAGCACGTTTGTAGACTTTTCGCTTTCTCAGTTCAAATGTTCAGAAAGTGAGGTCTAGGCTGAGAAGTCATCTCGTACAGTGCAATGGCCCTGGCTGGCCTGCAGAGTGCAGTGCTTACTGCGCCATCTTCTACATGACCTGTTCAGACCAGCACCTCCAGTACTGTAGAAATAGGACTAAATTCTCTGCTGTTGAACAGTGATGCAGCTCTATTGCCAATTTACACCAGCAGAGAATCCGGGCCCAAGTATTTTATTTAATGTTTGATGAGCTTATGAAAAAAGGCGGTGGAGGAATAATCATGTCATACCCTATAGTCTGGGACAGCATACTCCCTCTATTATGCATCTGTCTATGAGAACAAGGTCCACTCAGTCCTTGTTCTTGCTGGGGGAAGAATTATAGAAATGTGCTTGGAGACTTACTCTCTTCTAGGTAATCCAATTTTCTATATTATATACAATGAAGGAAGAAGTTGAACCATGACGGGGTTTTTTTCTTACATGGTTTTCAGCGCCTCCATATTCCCACTATTTGTGTAAGTTTAAGGCATAATTTCAGTTATTGTGTAAGAAATCACCTAACTCTTAATAACTTGCTAATTGTTTCTCTTTTGTGTGTTGAATCTTCCACACTATTTTATAAAAGTCAAATATTTGCTTAGCTGAATGTTGCAGAAAAGAAATATATTGTTAACAGAACACCTAGAAAACTAAGTTTTTGATTGCTCCAGGATATGCACCCTAAACTATTTCCATGAGTGTATCATGTACCTTTGGCTGTGTGCTTGTCAAAGCATCAAGTTGAGCATAATTATGCCCTGGTTCCGCAAAGCACTTTTCATGTGCTTAAAGGTAAGCATGTGCTATAATCCCATTGAAATTAAAGGGACTATTCAAATTCTTGAAGTCAAATGCGTGCTTAAATGCTTTGGTGGTATTGGGGCTTTAGTCATTATTTAGACTTCCAGAGAGCTCCAGCCACTGCTGTTGGTAAATGTGAGTCAATACACCCTCATCTGAAACCCTAATTCTGCATTGTGATCTGCTGGCACAGACCCCGGTGCTGTGTGGAGTCCTACTGGGCACAGGGATCAGTGATAGAGGATCTTAATGCGGGAGATCAGAGCCTGAATCAGTAATACATGAATGTTCCAGTAGGAGGTTAACAGGCTTATTTTTTTTTTTTTGCTAGTAGCACTATCTTCTCCGTATATTGTAATACCAAGGTCTTTCTTGACCACATGTGATCATGAAAGAGCCTTTAGAGTTGTTTGCTAACGTGTGGCTCTAAAGTTGTGGCCTAATTGTAGTTGTGGTTACATGGCTACATGTTCCCCCTGCAGTTTCAATTACCGAAACATTTTTGTGTAAGCTGATTTGAGTATAAGTCAATCAACACTGGTTTGCAAGGCTAATCTCTAAAGAAGTATTGACCCTGCATATGAAACAACTCAATAGAATAGCAAAAGCCTCACTGTCTAAAACCAGCTCCCGAGGCATTTACAGGCGCTGTATTGTCTAACCTCACTTTTGCAGTGCATACAATCTGTGACAGTTATATAAACTCTCCTTCTCCCCACTTTCATCCAGACATTTTGATTTAAAAACTTTCACCACATCACTTCCTCTTTTATTCTCATGTCATGCTATGCTCTGTTGAACAGCGACTCTTTTCTACTGCAGCAAAGTCATTTCAGTGATGTGTGAAGGGATTTCTTTGTGTTTCGGGCCAAATTCTTTTACTTCAGCCTTTCACGGGGTATGAAGCTGAGCAGAATACTTGGTAAAGTGATTTGGGACCCCAAGGTTGAAGGCACTATGAAAAGATAAAATAGAAATACTGAAGTCATTATAACCATCTTCCAGTCACAGAAATTACTATTTCAGTATTTTGGTTTTTCTTTGATTTCTAACAAGGCCACTCTTGTGATACTACCGCACAGGGGCGTAGTCAGGATAAAATCCAATAATGATGAAGGATAGTTTAGTGGTTAGAATACTAGCCTAGGCCTTCGGAAACCTGGCTTCAATTCACTGCTCTGCCACAGACTGCTTGGGTGACCTTGGGCAAGTCACTAAGGGCTAGCTTCACAAAGGAACTAGGCATGGCAATGCTGAGTATCACCAGGCCTACCTTGTAGGTGCCTAGAAAATCACTGGGATTCACAAAGCCAGGAGTTAGGCATGTAGGCTCCCTATACAATGAATGGGGAGAGCTAGGCACTTCAGAATGGGATTGTCAAAAAACACCATGCTAAGTGGCTGTGATGGAATGGGGCTATATCTGTACAATGTACGAATTCTGATTGGTATTATGAAGTTGTATTAGAAAATCTTCTATGCCTATAGGGCACAGGTGCCGACTTTCAGCTGTCCCGGGGGGGGGAGGGGATTCCACCCCGAGGCCCCGCCACCACTCTGCCCCTTCCCCCAAGGCCCCACCCTCATCCTGTCTCTTCCTGCCCCTGCTCCACCCCTCCCTCAAGGCTCCACCCCACCTCTTCCCGCTCCCGCTCTGCTCCTTCCCCGAGTGCGCCCTGCCCTCACGCCGCCTCTTCTTGCCCCCGCTCCTCTCCCTCCCCTCAGCACTGCCTGCTCACCACCGAACAGATGATCGGTGGTGTGTGGGAGGTGCTGGGGAGAGGGGGAGGAGCTGATGGGCAAGGCCCACCAAACAGCTGATCAGTGGGTGGCTGATGGGGGTGCTGAGCACCCACTATTTTTTTTTCAGTGGGTGCTCCAGCTCCGGAGCACCCACGGAGTCAGCAACTATGCAATACATATGTGAATCCACCATTGCTGACAGGTCCTGTAGTGTGTACACCCCAGCCAGATACAATGGGAAATACTTAAGGTTAGCAATGTGCTTAAACCTCACAAAAGGTTATTGTAAAAAGCAACTCAGGCCTTGGAAATCCAGTTTAGCTGAAGGGAGGGAGGAAGATAGAAGCAGCGAAAACTTACCAGGAGAAGAACAAAAGAGACCCGGTGATCAGAAGGGGCTTAAATAAAGAAACACACAGCAACAGGGGCCAGACAGGGAAAGGAAGTGGGGGGCAAGAGAGAGCAAGGTCACAGAAGCTGGATAAGGGGCTCCAAGAGGGAGAGGTCACCCAGCATGTAGCAGCCTCATGGGGCAGGGGATCCCTGCCTGCTTTCCTGAGCCCAGATGGCCCCAAGGATTCTGGAAAAGCCAAGGGACTCAGACCCCAGCCCAAAGAATGCCCTGGAGTAGTGAGGAAACTGAGGCAGGGGCATGCAGTTAGTGTGTATGGGTTTGGATCTGTGCTCGCCTGTGCTTTGTATGATTAAGTATAAAAGAACATTCATGAGGTAAACTCTGAGCAAAGTGTCTCTCTGTATGTTAACTGTTCCACAACTGCTGTGTGCCCCTGAGAGACTAAGGCCTGGTCCACACTAACCCCCCACTTTGAACTAAGGTACGCAAATTCAGCTACGTTAATAACGTAGCTGAATTCGAAGTACCTTAGTCCGAACTTACCGCGGGTCCAGACGCGGCAGGCACGCTCCCCCGTCGATGCCGCGTACTCCTCTCACCGAGCTGGAGTACCGGCGTGGACGGCGAGCACTTCCGGGATCGATTTATTGCGTCTAGACAAGGCGCGATAAATCGATCCCAGAAGATCGATTGCCTGCCGCCGGACCCGGAGGTAAGTGTAGACCTACCCTTAAACTTTAAACCAGAATCTTCAGACCTTTGGGGTGGAGTTTTGGAAGAGGGGTGTGTTTTAGTACTGGGGAGTTTGAAGGGTCAGTGTTGTGCCCAGAGAGGCACAGAACTAGGAGACTTGGGTTCTGTTCTGACCTCTGTATTGCATGAGGCAAGCCCCTTACTCAAGTTTTCAGACATGGGTGCCTCGGTACCGGCGATGATTTGGAGAATTTGTCTGTACAGCTTATGAATTCTGGGTGAGATTATGAACTCTCTGTATGCATCTTTTCCAAGCTCCAAACCGTACCCAGTGGTGCAGCCTTTTGCTTTCTGTGTTTTACCTCTGTGTTGGACTGAAATTGACAATAGAGAGTCATTACATTGGGATAGTTCTCTATTCAAATACATGCATCCTAGGCAATTTCCTGACAGAGGAAACTGGAAGGTTATCAAAGGGCTGCAGCTGTTCTCTTTGGGGTCTTGGATCACTTTCACCACCTCAAGATGAGGAAGCAGCTGCGTAAGTCAGGGGGAACCCTGCCTCCAAACACAATCCCCCAAGAGAAAGGTGAGCTAGACTGAGGGGCATGACATTCAGGATGTTTGCTCTCTAAATGACATGTACTCTCTTGGGCTGGTAAGTAAAGGTTAATGGTGTTTTAGAGTCCTGCGGAAAGTCTCTGTGTGTTATGTGCCCTACCTATCACACACCCTTGAAGAGTTGATCTGTGGATCTAGACTACCCACATGGCTGGAGTTCTGGGAGAGGCAGGGCCGGCTCCAGCATTTTTGCTGCCCCAAGCGGCGGAAAAAGAAAAAAAAGGCGTGATCGGTGGCACTTCGGCGGCAGGTCCTTCCCTTCCTGAGGGACCCGCCACCGAAGACCCGGACATGCCGTCCCCTTCCAAGGGCCGCCCCAAGCACCTGCTTGCTGCGCTGGTGCCTGGAGCCAGCCCTGGGGAGAGGGAGTTTGATATGGAGGAGCCTAGGAAGGTGGAGAAGGAGGGTCAGTTCTAGTTGCAGGGGCTGGAAAGTTGGACAATGAGATGTTAGTTCTCAGGAGGGGTGCTAAACAAAGGATCTGCATCCCAAGAGTGTGCCAGGGGATCCTGGACTCAAGAGGCAGTTGGATCCCTCACATCAGTCTAGTGAGTGCCCAGGAAGGGGGATTTGACTAAAACTGCGATAGTATCTAAACCCACGTTGAGGGCACATGAATAAGTGGCCTGATTTTCAGAGCTTTTGAGTCATTTGAAGTCAGTGTGAAAATTGAGTCCTTAGTTTATTAATGTTTCCATGGAAATAATTGGGAGGCCAGGCACCATAGAGACACAAAGAATTATTACTTCATCAAGTGGCACTATTATGGTGTCTGGGCGGGGAAAGTATCACTTTTTACACTTTTTATAGTACTAAAACACACCTATCTAAAATAATCTCAAAATGCCATAGAAGTGTAATGATAGTGTCGTTCTAAACCCACCTGAAAGACAGCTCAGCTAAAATGATAGCGGTTTAGCCAATAAGAAATGCAAAAGGTGACTTCCAGCTGACTCAAGTTTATTACAGTCCCTATTGACTCATCCACAGAGACTCTCCCCATTTTGGTCCAAGTGGTAAAGTTGCTTTCTGTGGACCATAGAATGTCCCGTATTGCATCTCAGCTGCTCTTGATATACATTTTGCCACCACACTGGGGATTTTGCCCATTCATTAACTGTTCTTGTGTCTGGCATCCAGATGCCATGACTCAATATTGCCGGGTCCTGCCTTCATGCTGTATGTTACAATCGGTTAATATGTCTGGATTATGAACTTTTCTTCTGCTATCAGGGGCAAAAAAGAGAACAGGCAGTCTGAGGCTATTTCAGTCCGTCTGCTTTCCCTTCCCTGTCAAAAGTCTAATTTGCAATTAGGAATTTCATCAGCACTTTCGTGTCTTCAGAAAGCAGTTGAGTAAATGTTCCAGAGAGATTTATCTACCATAGAGGTAGAAGTATCAGTAATCCCCAGGAAACAAGTCATTACCAGAAGTTAGTAAATGCATTATTGTTGTTGTTTATAGAGCCATAAATGTGCAAGGTGCTCAGTTGTCTGATCTTGAGACAAAGCTGATAATCATGTTCTCCCAAAGAGCTAGATTGTGCTTTTAAGGCAATCTTGTGATGGGGCAGTGGGGAGCTACAATGCTGTAGGGGGAACTCAGGGAGGGACTGTTCCTTGGGAAGGTACAGTCCCTGTCCATGTTCTTTGATGCACTATCCTCCAGGATAGTGCAGCCAACCCAAGGGCCAGTGTACAGGGAGGCTGGGCCATGGTGCCACCTCCTCCTTGCCTCCTATGGAATGCCTGGATGGAACTGTCCCTTTTCTCCCATGAGCAGAGGGACTGCAACTGATGTTGGTCTCTATGCAGCCCTCTCCTCTGCACAGCCATGTATGATCCTGTCAGTCTGGCCCTATTTCTATTCAGGTTCTTACACCATTCCATTGCCATGATGTATGATCTCTAATAAATCAGGACCTGATTTTGCAAGATGCTGTACACATCCTGAGAGGGGCGGAACTGCCTCAGCTTCCCAATTATTTCCATGGAAACCGAGGGCATTCAGCTTCCAACAATGAATGATCAGCACCTTCCAGAATGTGGCCCTTGTTCATTAGCTCTGTTATTATTACTAGGGTCCATGCAAATTCCATTTTCTGTTAATAATTAATAGTCATAATACAACATTGTTTTAAAGTTAACATGTAGTGCCAAATTTTAAGGGAGCCTCAATCTGACCAAGAATTTTCCCCTGAAAGATACTGTGGGCAAAAAAAAAAAAAAAATAGACACATACCTTAAACGAGCCTACAATTAACTATGTGTACACTTGGAGCTGGGTGTGTGATTCCCAGCTTGAAGGGAGACACTCATGCTAGCTCTCATCGATCTAGAGTGCTAAAGACAAAATGTAGTCATGGCAGCACAAGTGCCAGGAAGGGCTAGCCATCCCAAGTATCAGAGACCATAGGTGTGTACTCAGGGCAGCTAGCTCTCCCTACTGATCATGCTGCTGAAGCTACATCTATTTTTAGTGTGCTAGCTGGATGCAAGCCAGGTGGTATGTCCTGGTATGTCTCCTCAAGCTGGGAATCACACCCTCAGGCCCAAGTGCAGACATACCCTGACACGTCTAACTGCTTGATTTGTGAATACAATCAAGTAATTAGATATATACAGATTTTCAAAAGTGACCCGTGATTTTGGTTGCCTCATTTTTTTGGCTGCCTAATCTGAGACATGTTAAAGAGCAGAAAATGCTGAGTGCCCACACTCTGAAAATCAAGCCTCCTTAAGGTGCCTCAAGTTGAGCACTCATAAGCTTACAAAATCACTGGTCACTTTTGAAAATCTCAGCCCTCAGATTTGCTATTTGTGCCTCCAATTACTTGTGGGCAGAAAATGAGAAGATATTTTAATAAAATGAGGTGCATAGTGTGTTCGTTAGTAATTATAATTCCCAGTGCACTGGTATTATGTTTTAAATGTAATTTCAGAATTGCCATACTGACAAATTGGTATCTTTCTAATAGTTAAATGGCTCACCATCACCAATCAGAACCAAATACACACTCTATTAAGTTTATAATTACCATATATTTGAGCATTTCACAGCCCACTTAGCCTTCCGTTAGAGTTCCCTGAGTGCTTTCTTCTCACATTTCTTTCTAACAGATTATTGTACAAATGCTTTAAAACTAGTATATGAGATAAAAATGTGTACAGTAACTCGCAGACAGATTAGATGGCCTAAAAAGATTGGTAAAGGGATGACTGTCACTAACATGTCGCCAAATCCAGCCCAGGTCAATAGCTGTGGAAAAGTAGTTGCCATCTGATGGTGTGCAGTGGCCTCCATGAAATGAGTTGGTCTCATTCTAAGTGGGGCACGTGGTCCACATTGTAAGCCCACTACCACACAGCTGGAATGGGCACTAATGAGCATGAAAGTCTCAAAATGGCAAAGTGCTGAATGTACATGGATACTGAACTACCGTCTCAGTTCTAGAAGGCTTCCCTCCAGGTGAGGCGTAAAGAACATTCTTAGGAGAGCAGTTTTGTTTCCATTGCTGGTGCTTATACTGTACCTATTCCATGGCAGATTTCAGTCTCCAGGGTCATGGCAATTTGTCACCTTTAAAAAACACTGAAGAAGCGGGACAAAAAAGACTCAGAAAAAAAGTTTTTTTCCCCCCACACTCACTAGGTGTTCATTCCAATTGGGAAGTTGAAAGAGCTGCAGTCAACTGGATAGTTTTGGTACTGGGGAAATATCCGCTCTCTCTCCTAATGCTGGCGCACATTTGCCAGAGTTGCAAAGCTATTTAAATTAACACAGGAATTTTTTGTCAGAAGGACAGCAAGACATTAATAATAAAATAGAAAGTTGAAAACAATCCACGAGAGTCAAGGCGATCGGCTGTCAGCCATAGTTTGTTTTGTTAGAAGGAAATATGCCAAGCAGAGCTAGTTGGGTACTGCAAATATATTTTCTGTGAATATTCTTTTGAACTTCTGAATGAATTCACTTTGTGTGTGTTCACACCTCACTTGTGTTTCATTTCCACAGATATTCTCACAAATGAGTGTTGAGACAGGAAAGTTTGCTGAAACAGAACTTTTAAAGCAAATATTGCAAACTATTGGCAGAAAGCAAATTTTATACTGGTAATTTTGAGTATTTACACAAGAAAATAGTTTTAAGGGTTAGGTTCATCCAATCAGGGAGCAGAAACATACCATGTGACCTGTGTCCATTCAGAGCAGCTCCAGTGTCAAATATGAACAACACTGAAAGAATTCTCAGTCAAGGAAATTGAGTATGGAACAAATTTCCAGAAGACTAAGCAAATCTAGAGTCTGACTGTCTCTAGGAAATGCTGCTAAACCTTGCTCTTTGAGGAAGCCTTTCTGCCACTGCAAGAATGACATTCATAACATTGACACTCCGTCTATCCACCCCTTCCAACCAATATCCCCAAAGGAACCTGAAACAAACAAACAAAAAGCCGTACTTCAAGTGGAGTTGAAGGAAGACGAGCTAGAGACTTCATGAAGTCCACCAGAGACTTTGCGATTGTTATTGATTTTACGTGGAAGGTGCTCAGATACTATGGTGATGGGTGGTGTATACAATCCTAAGACAGATAGATCTAGATTTAGTCACAGAACGTGTTTTGCAAGCCCTTTCAAGTACATATGAGAAAATCACAATGTGTTTATGCACAAGAAAAAGAGACAAAGCTAGTCAAGCAAATTATTCATTATAAATTATTTTTTCAGCTCTAATGTCTCTAAAGTTACGAAGTACCATAAGTTAACTACAATGAGACAATAGTGGAGAGCAAGTCATCTCTCTGGCCTTAATCTGCAAAGCACTTAAGCATATTCACATACTCACATACATGCATCCGACGAAGTGGGCATTCACCCACGAAAGCTTATGCTCCAATACATCTGTTAGTCTTAAAGGTGCCACAGGACTTTCTGTTGCTTTCTAAAGGGGGTTGGACTTACAACATTGGTTCAAAGTTAAATACATGTTTGAATCCTTTGCTGTGTCATGGCTTCCAACTTTAAAGAAGAGAAATACAGATTGTAATTACTTTTTGTTTGACATTACTAATAGAAGTATAAACACTAGAAAACACTGTACTGGGTTCCCCCCGGGGTGCCACCTGGAATTGGAGTACCACTCAGCCCCTCTGACCCACCAGCCTGGGATTCCTTTACACTGTACTGCTGTGACCAGCCTGCCAAGCCCTCTCCCAGGCTCCAGCACACATACAGGTGGGGACACACCCAGCTGCAGAACATACAGACGCCGTGATCAGCTCTGCATGGGGAGGCTACAGCTAAGGAACAGCCCAGCTACTCAAATGCACCCCCCACCCCGGAGTGTAAACCCAAAATTATACCATTGTGTACTGCACAGAGAACTGTACAGCGTAAGCTCATGAAATTCTCCCCCCCTCAATGTGGGGAAGGATATGCAACAGCTTTTTGCCTAATTTATGACTCCCGAACGCTGATTTTAGACAAAGCAAAAATAAATTTATTAACTACAAAAGATAGATTTTAAGTGATTATAAGGGATAGCAAACAGATCAAAGCAGATTACCTAGCAAACAAACAAAACACGCAAACTAAACTTAATATACTAAAGTGATTGGATATGAGTAGCAAATTGTCACCCTAAATGATGATTTAAGCAGGCTGCAGAGATTCTTAAGGGGCAGCTGCACTTGCTTACAGCTTAAAAACCCCAGGTGTTCCTTTCACAGGCTAAAATCCCTTTAGCCTGGGTCCAGCACTTCCCCCAGTTCAGTCCTTGTTCCTCGAGTGTTTCCAAGAATCTCTTTGGGGTGGGGAGTCAGTGAAGAACCACGATGATGTCACTTCCCTGCCTTAAATAGCTTTTGCATATGGCAGGAACCCTTTGTCTCAAAGCTTAGTTCCTACTCCTGTCAGTGGAAAAACACTGGTATTCCAAGATGGAGTGCAGTACCAGGAGACCTGGTTACATGTCCCAGTAGTGCCACAGCAGCCATGAATCAGAGGCTGTTTGTAGCATCCTCAGGAAGGCCCCTCCGCCCCCTGGTGGGAGATAAACTTCTTCTAAGGCCTATTGTTTTCTCCAATGGCCCTTTCCAGCCATCTAGACTGAATGCATTCTGCCTAGAGGGCGTTCCCCAGGTGCAAACATATCTGTAATAAAGATATATAGTCAATATTCCTAACTTCAGATACAAAAATGATACCTGCATACAAATAGGATAATAATATTCAGTAAATCATAACCTTTCCAAAGATATCTTACATGACCTATCTTGCATAAAATACATCAGAAATATGCCATAATCATATCTAATAATATCACTGTGAAGAATATGGGGTACCATGTCACAAACACATGGCCCCATGTTCCTTCCCCAGTGCTATTTATGGTACCTAAATGGTTCCTTGTGCTTCTGAACCAGTCATAACTGATAGTACTAATTAAGGAATTGAATGGAATGAAGCAATGGGAATCACCAATTACAAAAGTTAGAGACGGGGAAAGATCACTTTTGTGGTCTTATCCATTCCCTTAGGATTAGTACAGGATTATTTCTAGAATATAGTTTAGAGTGCTTTCTTTTGTTCATGTCCTTTTTAAACCAGTTAAGCAATAAGGCATCCATCACTTCCCTTGGGGAAACTACTGCATAATTTAATAGATCTCACTGTTTTAAAAGTCTTTTCTCACCATTTTGGCAACACATTAATTCCACGGCTAGCACTACTGGCAGCAGCTTCAGGATGAAATGGAGAGAGGAGATAAAATGGGAACAATGAGAAGAGAAAATTGTTTCTTAATTTCACTCTAGGCAGTCTCTGCTAGATCCTCTTTGAAACAGAAGGGAATTCAACTGTGCCCATTTCTCAGTGAGACACATCAAAAGTAAAATGTGAAGGGTACCTGTAATGATTGTGATAGACAGACACATCCCAGCTAAACGTCATCCGTGTGACATACAGAACAGAACTCAGGAGTTTCTGCATCAAAATAATAACCTTTAGCAAATGAGCTGAAGGAGAATCTTTACTACTGGTAGTGGTAGTATTTGGGCTTATATTTTTTGTAGGCTAGACACTAGAAGATGACATAACTGAATCCACTTGAACAGGTCTTATATTCCTGAGAGGAGGCAGCAGTGGTATGCGTATACATTAGCCAGCACACTATATGCCTTTCCCTATTGGCAAAGATATTTTGTTGTGTCTCCTACATGGGAGTAATCCCATTGAATTCAACAGGACTAATCACATGCTTAAAATTAAGCATGTGCTTAAGTGTTGTCTGAATTGGGCTGCGGTGCTTAGCATCTTGCAGAATCGAGCCCTCAAGTCCCAATACTGCTCACGCTGAAGTTAATAAGTTACTATTGACCTCAGTGGGAAGAGGAACAGTCCCCACAAGGTATATAAATTGATTAATTGCCTAATTCTGAAGTGAAGGGCTGTCAATTAATCACAGTTAGCTCATGCGATTAACGCAAAACAAATTAACTAGATTAAAAAAATCACGATTAATCACACCATTAAACAATAATAGAATACTAATTTACATTTATTATAAATATTTTTGGATTTTGTCTACATTTTCAAATACATTGATTTCAGTTACAACAGAATATAAAATATATAGTACTCTATAGTATTTTTGATTACAAATATTTGTACTGTAAAAAAGATAAAAGAAATAGTATCTTTCAATTCACCTTATACAAGTACTATAGTGCAATCTCTTTATTGTGAAAGTGCAACTTAAAATATAGAATTATTATTTTTATTACATAATGGCGCTCAAAAACAAAACAATGTAAAACTTTAGAGCCTACAAGTCCACTCAGTCCTACTTCTTGCTCAGCCAATTGCTAAGAAAAATAAGTTTGTTTACATTTACGGGAGATAATGCTGCCTGTTTCTTATTACAATGTCACTTGAAAGTGAGAACAGGTGTTTGCATGGCATTATTGTAGCTGGCATTGCAAGGTATTTATGTGCCAGATATACTAAACATTCGTATGCCCCTTCATGCTTTGACCACCATTCCAGAGGACATGCTTCCATGCTGAATTGAAATTGTTATTGTTCAACAGTGCAATTAAAACTGTGATTAATCACAACTATTTTTTAATATCATGATTAATTGCAATTATTTTTTAAATAGTTTGACAGCCCTAGTAATAACAATAAATATTTTTTTAAATTAGATTGAGGTGGGGCCCAAAATGTGCTAGGAGAGGGCACAAAAGAAGGCATTGTTCCTGTCCCATAAAATGTACAGCAGAAAAGACAAAATATATATGAAGGGAAGCAGAAAGAGATCTAAATTTAAAAGCAAGGTAGTTAGGGTGATGACAGGCATATAACCTGTTGTTCAAATTTTATTTATCTATCTGTAGGGCCAAATTCTCAGGTGCAAATGGGTTTAACCCCATTGAAGCCAAGGGAACTATAACAGTTTACATCAGATGGGGATCTATCTTAAACTAATACTATTAGTTTTTTTGTAACTTACAAAAGATATTCCTGTGCCTCATCCCTGTGCTACACTTGGGTTAGTGAGGAGATGATTCCTTTCTATAGCACAGTTTCATTGTATGAATAATCAGCTTCTTGATGACAACTGCTGAATATACTGTATGTTCTAATATTCCATTCCAGTTAATCCTGTCAGCACACCAGCTATGGAAGAGGACTGGTAGTGGAAAGGACACTGTAGTGTGTGAATAGTAAATATTATTGTTAGAGTTGTATGGGAAATGGAATTTCCATTTTGTGGGAAATACCATGATTTTGCAACTTGTTTTTGTTCTAAATCAGAACAAAATGCAAGGATTGCTAAATTTCTTGCAGAACAAAATATGGGTCAGTTGGAAGGTCTTGTTTTGATAACATCACAATGTTTTTTTTATTTTTGACTTTATATTATAAAATAAAATGAATTTTGAAACAATCATTTTGAAATGAAAAATCAATGTTTCAAACATTTAGACCATATCAATATGCTGCTTTGATTTTTTTTCAAAGTGAAATTTATTTGAAATCAACACATTCCTGCAAAGCATGTCAGTTTTGATGAACTGCTGTTTCTTGACAGAAAAACATTTCATTTGAAAATTTTCAACCAGTTCCAATTATTACTACTATTACACAAGAACCGTAATTATGTTGCACTTAAGTCTGACCTTCTTTAGTTCCAGAAAGATGCTGTTTCCACAAATGCCTTTTACACTTTGCTGTATTTTTTTAACCCAGATGTTATAAATGTAAAGTACACGTAAAAGGTACTTTAGATGTTAAGTCAATATTATTCATTTAATTCATGCTCACTCTTGATAGGAGCACATTTATAGTTCATGGTTTTTAAAGTCAAAGTACTGTAGTATCCAGATCTGGATGGCAGCTTTCAGGGAAAAATGATAAACGGCATTGTCCCTTGCAGTTAGATAGCAATACTGGAGAACAGTCCATTCAGCAACAAATCAAAAGATTTATATTAAGTAGGAAAGTCATATTAATCTTGCTTAGGTAGCACTGATGTTAGAAACTTATTTAAAATGGAAGGTAGAAATAGTATCCTATGAAAGAAGTTGATTACACTTCAGCCTGGGAAAGCAATAACAATACAATGATATAAAAAGGGAAGTAAACTGCGTGTAATTTAGAATAATTTTGTCTCTGCTTCAAAATAGAAAACTCTGTATCTCCGTAAGTGATGAAAAATAATGTGTTTTAGCTGGTATTTTGCAGGTGCACTACCTCCTGGTCTAGACAGATTACATTTGAAAAGATGTATTGCAGTGTGTAAAAACTCTTTGTTATGGGTATAATGCTGCTAGACTGTAATATTTTATCTTCTGTGAATTTTTATATAGTAGGAATTTTATATATTATATATGATATATAATAGGTTATTTTAGTTACAGTGAAGGAAAAATGAATATTTAATGCAATGTGATAAATGCTACAGAGATGCTTTAACATTTATATTTATATATATATATATATATATATATATATATATATACACACACACACACACATTCATAGGCTCAGTGCTTTTTTAAAGATATTTATAAGCATAGAGGACCAGATAAAGTATAACTGATTTCCGGATATCTTCATTATTTTACTTCAATGAAAAGTAGTAGCAGCTTTCAAAGTGTAGAAGTATAAGGGATACCATTCCTCTGAATTCAGACGCCTCGGGCTGTCTGTCTGTCTACACTGAAAAGTTACATCGGAATAGCTGCTTCTCTCAGGGGTGTGAAAAATCCACATCCCTGAGAGACGTAGTTAAGCCAATTTAACACCCAGTATAGACAGTGCTACGTCCTAGCTACTTCCTGGTGGGGAGGTGGATTACCTACAGTGATGGTAGAGCCCCTCCCATTGCTGTAGTATGTGTCAACACTGAAGCGCTACAGGGACGCAGCTGTCCCAGTGTAGCATTTTAAGGGTAGACATAGCATAAAAAAGAACTGGAACTTAATTAGGTGACCCTTAAAAAAAAAAGAGGGCATTAGGAAATGGAGACCAGAAACTGCAACACCCTCCAGAAAGCTTAGGGCCAGGGGCAGTGCTACCAATGGATGGCCACTAGAGTTACTATGGAGAAGAACTGGTCTAGAAAAACTGACGGACAGGAGGGGAGCCTGTTTGGAGCCCTTTATTGATGAGGCTCAAAGGTAGGGAAAGAACTACTTTGCTTGCACAGACTTTGAGGGAAGAGTCTGCAAGGGGTTTGATTATATTTTGTTAAGAAGGCTTAAATAAAACAACGACCCCTTGCTGAAAACCTCTTCCCTGGATACCTTTAGAAATCCCCAGGGAGTGAACTGACCCAGCAAGAACAAAGCTTGGTCTGATAGGAGGAGGGCGCTCAAAAATAGGCCTAATCGTTTTCCACAGAGATTTTATGGCTGACTTCCTTGGTAGTTCCCACGATAAGCCAATCAACAACAAACAATATTATGAAGCAATATTGGCCATGTTTTTTGGTTAAGACACCGGACTGGGACACAGGAGATCTCGTTCAGTTCCTAGCTCTGCCCCAGACTTCTTGTGTGCCCTTGGGCAACTAATTTAATCTCATCCTGTCTCCCTTTTCCATCTGTAAAATGGGGATAATAATAATTCCTTACTTTTTCCTGGCTCAGCTATTTAGATTGTAAGGTCATGACTATCTCTTAATATGCGTATGCACCATTCAAACTCACTGGGGCCCCAATCTCAAGGCACTACTGTAGTACAAATACAAACAAAATACAGTAGTGATCCTAACTTATTACTGCTGTGACAGAGGGCTGAGGCTGTCCTGATCACTGTGGCCTCAATTAGTTTCCCTGGTGATGGCTGATTGAGGAAATAGGGAGGAATTAGCTAATCAGAAAGGGAGGCTGTGTGAATTAAGGAACTAACTGGCCCATCAGCTGACTAGCTTGTTAAAAGGTTGGAAGGAGGTATTAGCTGGGGGAGGAGGAATGAGTGAGCTATCTGTCCCAGCCTGGACTGAAGATCTCCCAAGGAAAGGAGATATTGTTTCTTCTCAGAGTCCTGATGAACTGGGGCTGAAAGCAATAGAGTTGTAGGTATTTGAATTGTTGTATTGCACTATACAGGTGTTGGTGGCAGAAACTTGAATAAAATATCTGGAGTGGATGATGAAACAAGAGAGTCTGAACGGTTTCTGAGGTGATCTAGGATTGGAGGAGGGGAGTATGTCCTGAGTCATTAAAAATACTTTTTATCTACCTCAAGGAAGGAAGCTTTCACTGAGACAGCATGAGAGGATGATTGTTTCAAAAACAGACAACTGCAGAAGGTTTGGAGATGAAAAAGTGGTGTCTGCAAAAGCTTTCTAGGAGTCAGATCATTCCTTTTGCTAAGTTGCTCTGAAGGACATTGTGTTCCTTGTTATTGCATGTAGGAAAATATATTTCCCCTGTTACAGAGCTGTCACGAATCGTGTGCAAGACACATGTGAAATGTTCTGTTGTTTGGCATGTGTAACTATCATGATGAAAGCCAGAGAAGGAGCTCATATTTCAGATCTCCTCATCTCTGTCTAGAAAACTCTTTGGCCTACAGCATCAGTTTAGAGTTGCAAATCTTCACACTGGATTTCACTGAGACTAGCAGGTTGAGAAAGCATCACTGGTCCCTGTACAATGCTAGTGTAACTCCTTTGCAATCAGTGGTATTACACCAGGAGTATACTGAATGTACTAGCCTCAGTGAAATCCATTATGAAGGTTTGTAATGCTCTACTAATTGTATGAAAAAGGCAGAGTTTTCTAAGTAGAAATGAGGAAAATAAGAGCCATCTTTCTCCCCCCCCCAATCAAAAAACAACTTTTCTGCACGACTTTCAGATCTTCCTGTCTAATCTCATTTGTTCTGTTTTCATGGTCTTGTCTTTCTTTCCTTGCAGGTTTCTTCCTTCCTTCATCTGTACTGTTGGGTTTTTTCATGCTTTGACTATCTTGTTCTCTTCTCTAAGGGGCCCATTTTGATCTTTTGGCACCATAATTTCAATCCACGAGGTCCCTTTTCATTGCTACTTGTACTAAGTCCCAGCAGCACTACTGACTCTGCCTTTCAGCAACACTTTGCTAACCTAATTTAGTCCAGACATACAGTGGAACCCACGCATAGTCAACTCAGATGTAGTGAAACTCCACATCTGTTTTAGTTCACTGAAAATGGCAATTCTGCTAATAGTACATTTCTGCTCACTGCTGTTTAGTGAAAAAAGGTGACTTCACCACAGACCTGATCCAAAGTCCACTGAAGTCAATGCAGGTCATTGATCCTATGCCCATCAAAGTAATTTCAAAGATTCCCATTGACATCAGTGGACTTTGGATCAGACCCTATAAAAGCGTTCCACTATATTCATATCACTCCATCATTATGTTGGAGGTTCCTCACAAATCCATACCACATGCGATCCTATTTCAGCAAAAACAACGAGGAGTCTTTGTGGCACCTTAAAGATTAACAAATTTATTTGGGCGTAAGTTTTCGTGGGTGGGTTTTAGCCCATGAAAACTTACACCCAAATAAATGTGTTAACCTCTAAGGTGCCACAAGGACTCCTCGTTGTTTTTGCTGATACAGACTAACACGGCTGCCGCTCTGAAACCTGTTTCAGCAGAGACTCCCTTTTGGGTATAGATGAAGATTTGGTTTAAGGTGTGTTGGTAAACATTTTATTTTTTTCTTTGTAGGTTTTCTGAGTTCTGCTTATAGATTTGATCAGATTTTAATTTTGATGCCATTTTCTGAAGCAATGGGTGTATTGATCTGCACCTGACTCACAGATGTGATTTTAAAAATATTCTTAGAAGAAATCAGTCTGTGAATGATCACTGGCTAGAACTTTTGAAATTGCTTTTCAAAGTAATAAATCTGTCATAAGATTAAATGAGGCATTTGTTATTTTTCTGAATCGGGGTTTTCTAGAAAACTAAGTGAAAGACAGAGGCTTTGCTGAAGATGTCTTTGCCTTTGTAAAGATAGTTATTGTATTCAACACTCTCCTTTTATTAAAATGAGGCATTTACCAGTGTTCTGCTATGGAAATATATTAAAAGGTTTCCTTTGTGCTGTAAAAGCCCAGAGTTTAAATTTTGAGTTGGCGGGGGGAATAATAATCAGTATTATGCAAAGAGATTTGGCTGCACAACTCCCATTGCAGCTAAAACTTTGCATGCTGCTTTGAACATGTACCTTGTTGTGTCTTGGAGGAGGCAGGTGTTTGTTGCTAGATGCTTCTAATGACACACATACAGTTGCTTGGAAATATCATGCTCTGGATGGTGATGACTATGTTCTCTTTGCCAATGCAGACAGAATCGACAGTGTGTGTGTGCGCGTGAGGAGGGGGAGATGTGGAGGGTGGGTGGTCTGTAAAATGAGATTTTTTGCAAGAATAAACCTATTGATTGCAGGAATTAAATGGTCCGATGTAGCTGAAGGCTGGTTCAGGGTTATGATCTTATTCTGAATTCTTAATAGAGCAAGAGGGTCACATGCATACTTGCATACACCCTCTTCTCATCAAAATTAAGTCTAAGTTTATTAACCTATAAAACTACTTCTAAGAGACTAATGTACTGACAAGAACTTTGCTAATGCAACATTAAGTCTGAAGCTACAAATCTATGAAAGCTAGAGAATTTAGAGTTAACGTTGTCATGACAACTTCAACTTCACCCCCTCCTTCCCTTGCATGTACACATCATGAGAAAGGGCAGAATTAAAGGGTAGAGTTAAGGTTGCCATAGGAACCTTAGCTGTGAAATCTGTGGCTTTTTGTGCATTTAAATTTCAACCAACCATAAAGTTGTGTTAATGTAGTTCTTTCCCCAGAATTATTAGTATTGTAATGTTTCTGCTACATGATCGCATAGTACATAATCACATTTCATTTTGTGATCATATGGACAAATTAAATATATAATCAAGAAAGTTCAACGACACCCCACAAATCCCAGCATTCTTGTTGCTATCAGGAATACATAAAACTCTAATTAAAACCTTAGGTAAACCTAATACAGCAGGTATAGGAGCCTAAATAAAATGATAGAGCTTCATACTTAATAAGCCATGCATAGACATACCATCTGTGATAATGCAGAAAATGGACTATTGATACCATTACTCTAGATATAAAGGGCTTGATTTTGATTTCACACCAGTTTTATACTGAGTTAACTCCACTGAGCTAAATGGAGCCACTCCTGATTTACACATGTGTGTAAGAACATATTCAGGCCCAAGTACTATGTAACACATGTTACATTTATATTTTTTGAACAGGAAACATACATTAAATACAATAAGCCTGATTTTCTTCTCATTGACACTGGTGTAAATTAGGAGTAGCTCTGGTGTAATCAATGAATTTAAGAACAGTCATCCCAGATCAGGCTAGAAGTCCATCAAGTCCTGTGACTGAGTGGCCAGTGCCAGATACAGAGCAATAGGCAAGAAACCTACAGCGGACAACTATGGAATAATCTGCCCATAAGGCTTACTTCATAATCCTTGTGTTTCAGGGCATGTGACAACTAGCAGTTTATTCCATCACTGCTACAAACCTGATATAAGAACTTTGCAATGATTGTATGTATATGATCTATTAACCATTTTAACTCTCTATTTCTTTTCTCTTAGCTAAAATCTAAAGGTTTGTTTTTATTAAAAGATTGGCAACAGTGTTATTGGGTAAGATCTAAGTTCTATATTGACCTGGCTATGTAGCTGGTCTCTTGAGATCAGAAGAACCTTTTGTTTGATGAAACTGGTTTTCAGTAACCACTCATTATAAAGTCTAGTGTCAAGGTGGTAAAATGAGTGCTGGAATGCCTAAGGAGACTACATTTTTGACTTCTTGTTAACCAGTGTGGTAAGACAGAAGTTTACTTTTCTTACTGGCTTGGTATATCTAATGGTAGAATAACCAACTGGGGTATGTCTGCCCTATTTCTCAGCAGTTCATCCTGAATCTGGCATCCTCAGCTGTGACCCACTGATGCATGGTGACAGCCTTAAGGGCTGCTATCTGGTAACTTGCTGAAATCTCCACTGGCTCCCAGGGAATGCTGAGACAACTGATTAAATGTCACTAAGACAAGATTAAAATGAATTACAGAGACGTAAGCACTTCCTACTCCTGGAAGTTCTGATGGTATTTTTGAAGGTGACCGGGTTAAAGCTGTAGGTGAGAGAATGAAATGTAAATCTGGTTTTCTTCTGGCAGCACAATAAGGTTGTGCCTTTAAATGTATTGCACATTTATGGTCTTATTGTACCTTTAAGGCACAGTCTCATCATATGGAGGGGTACAGAAGCAGCAGCACCACCCTAGCAGATTCAGCTTCTTTGTAGAAACATGACCAGAGCCTTGTGGAGTCTTTGAAAAGGTGCAACATACCTTTCCTGGTGCAAACTGAGGGTAAGGTCATGTTCACTTCCTCTCATGCCCTCTTTAGGGAGGATGGTGCTGCTTTTTTAACACCTTGAATGCAAGAAATGGGATTATGTCTGGCTCTGAGCACACACCCAGCCTTGCATATCTGGCTCTTAGCACAGAAGAAGCTGAACTGAAAATGTGTGGAGTTCAAGTTGTTGGTGGCTGTGACACTTTGTACCTCAAAGCAGCACCCTGAAACCCCCATATTCACCATGGTGATATGATTATGATATGTTTTGTCCAAAGTATGTCTTGTGAGGTATTATTTCAAAAGTCTTGACCTGTTGAACATTATTAATATCCTGTTGGATTGTATGTGCTATCATTTTATGTGAGGTTATGAAGTGTTGCTGTATATGGTACTGAAATGTGTTGTGAGGTTGGGAACACCCACAGCTAGCCTTTCAGGTACAACAATGGAGTAGCCTGACAGAATTAATGGCTCATCAACACCCATCAAGAAGAGAATCTACTATCCTAGAGATTTCTTGGAGGAGGCACGCACGCTATGGGGGTGGACGGACTAACCCACCTCACAGCAAAGATATTTCTAGCACGCTGGACAAAAGTATAAAAGAGGGTAAGTGACATCACTTGGCCTTTCCCTCCTCCACCAACTCAACACCTGGAGGGACATCTGAAGGACAAAGACTTTGAACTGGGGGAGAGGAGACCCAGTCCGGGAAAGAGACCCAGTCTGTGTATTGAGGAAGGATCTGTGACCTGTTTGTACCATCTGTCGGGGTGAAACACTACTTGATTCAAATCCTGTTTAGTTTGTAGAACTCAGACTGTGAATTTATTTTTATTTCTTAAGTAACCAACTTTGATTTCTATGCTTCTTACTTCTAATCACTTAACATCTATCTTTCTGTACTTCCTGTTTTATATTTTACCTAAAACAGTGTGTTTTGGTTGAAGTGCTTGGGAAATCTCTGCTCAGTTTACAAAGGTTAGTGTCTGTCCTCTCCACATGGAGGGAGGGGCAGACTGAATACTAAACTTACACTGGCCAGGCTTCTGATCAGTGCAAGATGGTACAGTTCTGGGGTGCAAGGCTGTGGAGCTGGGGAGAATTGGCTGGAGCCTCCCTATTGATGGTTCATGAGTGTCTGGGAGATCATTCGTGTAACTCAGTTGGGTGTATCCCTGCCTGTGGATGGCTAAGTGCAGTACCTGCCAGAGGTTTGTGACTTGACACAGCATCACAGTGTGAGAGGGATACCCTAGGTTGGTGGGACAGAGGGCTCAGCAGTCCCACAGTCCAGGTTGCTTCCAGGGGACCCCGTCACAATGGGTTTGATGCCAGCTCTGTGAACATCTCAGGAACAACTGAATAGCCAAAAGGAGGTGTAAGCTGGCAGGCAGACTCACCAGCTATGGAAGGATGAAGAAGTCCCAATTACAGGTCACTTCCTATCCCTTTCTTCAGGGCTGGTTTTATTTCTGAAAACAAAAACTTCATACCAGAACATAGCATCTCAGACCAACTTCAGCCAGCAGGGAGGAGAGGACATCCTTTTCCTTTTATAACTCTGCCAGAGCAGCCATCTGATGGGCAGGAGTCCAGTAACCACTTATGTGCTGGCATGCCTGGATACCTTGCCATAGACAGACAGTAAGACATGACTCTGCAAGCCTTTTGCCTGTGTCACTGCCATTGAAATCAAAGGGCACCGAACGAGCTGAGGGCTTTCATGATTGGGCTGGTACTCAAATATTTCTCACTTGTTGCCCTGCACCATGTGATTCTATTACAGCATGGAGTCAGGGGCTGTGGTTGAGTAGCCTGCGTTATATCAGTGTGTTTTCTGATATAGGTCCCAGTTCAGCCAGGTACTTAAACCTGTGAGTAGTCCTATTGAATTGGGACATATCACATGTTCTACATTAGGTGTGTGCTTAAATATTTGCCAGAATCGGGGCCTTGAGTTACTGTGTTTACCTGGTAATAACTTAAAATATAAAAGTTGTTTGCTAACTGCTACCTGTTTACATGGTGACTAGCCAAGCTCTGTT
>NW_020664448.1:17616623-17617972 GCF_002925995.2 Terrapene triunguis
GTTTGCTAACTGCTACCTGTTTACATGGTGACTAGCCAAGCTCTGTTTGTTGTAGTAAAGGGAAGTGTACGGATTACAATTTGCAATATTGGTTTCTAGTGATTAGTTCAATAGATACAGCTTCCCAGTAGTTTCATTTATTTCTCAGCAGCATGAGTCTTGAGGAAAATATTGCAAAATATTCACAAGGTGAACAGTCTATAGGTTGTGGCTGCACATTCAAAAGTGGTTTACTCAGCATTAAAATCTTCACTAAGGTTTAATTACCATAAACACATGGTGACGGAAGTACTTCAGAGTTCTGCACCACCCAAACAAAGGCTTTACATTAATTCACATTTACAATTCCCATGAGGTTACCCAAAACTCTTCAGGAGCTTCTGATAATTGAACAAGAGGCAAAAATAAAATTAATGAACGGCAAAGGTCAATAATACAAAAATAGCACCTCCTTACTCAGAGCTGTTCCTTGTGTGCATTGTGAGTCAAATCTACATAAAATACGTTTGTATTGCTTATTCTTATTGACCCATGAGAGCGGAGATTGTGAGCTGTGTTCTGTTCCTTCTTGTGCATAAGCAACAGAATGGTATAGTAAGTTCCAATGTGTTCCAGTTGCACCAACTCACTGAAGACAATAGGTGGCCTCTTTGTCGCCTGAAGAAATAACTTGATGACCATGGGTTCAAGAAGATGCAAGAGGCCTTAATTTGGTTAGCAGAATGTTTTTCATTGGGGATGGAGCTCGACTCCCAGAGCCCTGGTTGAGCTTTCTGTACCTGGAAGTCTCTAAATCATGATTTGAGGACTTCAGTAATTCAGCCAGTGGTTATGGGTCTATTGCAGGAGTGGTTGGGAGCAGTTCTGTGGCCTTTGATGTGCAGGAGGTCAGACTGGATGATCATAATGGTCTCTTTTGGCCTTACAGTCTGAGAATCTGCTCAATGTACAGCAGCAGTAAAAAACCTAACAATGTTAGGAGCCATTAGGAAAGGGATAGATAATATTATAGAAAAAAACATAATGCTGCTATATAAATCCATGGTACAGCCACACCTGGAATTCTGTGCAGTTATGGTTGCCTGTAGTGGGGCAGTTACCCCGCTCCTAGGGAAAAAGGGTAGGATGATTGGAAAGGCAGCCACAGCTGTGGCCACACTCAAACAGGCCACAGCTGGCCCTGATATAAGAGTTAAGGGAGGAGCTGAGAGAATCTCACTCCAGCCTTGGAGTGGGAAGGATCTAGCTGCCTGGGTGCACAGGATACCTGAAGCAGAGCAGTGCTGGGGAAGGGCAGGCAGAGCTGGGAAGCTCGGGCCAGGCGAGTCCCCAGGCTGAGGCCTGGCTAA